>NW_027497144.1:0-159489 GCF_021521415.1 Bidens hawaiensis | reverse complement strand
AACGAAAAAAAAACAAAAAAAGCTTCCTTACTTCCTACTAAACCATGGAAGGAACATACACTAGGAGCTTGGTAGCTCAGTCATACGCTACTATATGTACCAAATTACCATTTTCTAAGGATGTACAGATCCTATATCTATCATCCTTACAAACGCTAAAACTATTTGCATACACCATAGTCCTTTAAAGGAACAAGCATGTCACCTAGGGAAAAAGTCATGATTCCACTTAAAATACACACAAGGGTGAAAAGGAAAAACAAACCTTCTCAAGCTAAGAAGGTTGATAAATAATATGCATTAAATGGAATGAAGATCATGCTCTCCTACTAGAAAAAGTATAAAGCAACCTCGTCCTCACTCAATGTGTTACCAAGACAAGCCACCTTTTTGCTTGATAAGGAAAACTGATCATTAAGAAGGAGATCAGCTTCATAGATAACCTTGTAAGCTTAAAAAAAATCAGCTTCGCATGTAACCTTGGAAGCTTAGAGAAAACTTGCTTCACAGATAACCTTAGAAGCTTAAAACAAAATCAGCTTTGCATGTAACCTTGGAAGCTTTAGAAGAAAATCAGCTTCACAGATAACCTTGGAAGCTAAGAAGAAAATCAGCTTCACAAATAACCTTGGAAGCTCAAAATAAAATCAGCTTTGCATGTAACCTTAGAAGCTTTAAATAAAAATAGATTCATAGGTAACTTAGGAAGCTCATAAGGAAATTAGCTCCGTAGGTACTCACACCATGGTGATCTTAGAAGCTCAGATGAAAACCAATTCACATCTACACCTATCATGAACTCGGAAGCTCCCAAGCACCACGATCGAGCAATTATTATGACCTCATAAGCTTAAGATCACACCACCTAATAATTGATGTGACTTAGCATGTCGTCAAAAAGTGTGGAAACTCACATAACTAAATGTCAGGGAAACTACTAAGCCTCCAGATGCCTTCATAAAGTCTCTGAAGAGCACCCAGGGCATGTACAAGGTAAGCGTTAGGTGTAAGTAAGTAAACACATGCTCAACGAAAGATCCGCTCCATAAGAGACTCCGATAAATGAACTAGCAAGATCTAAGTTAGCTTCTATGCAAACATAGCTCATCATTTTTTCCAACATAATACAAACTTTGAGTTCTTAGCTAAATCAAGAGACCTTCGAGCGCCGACTTGACTTTGCCTTGATAAGCCTTAATTAAAAGATAAACATAAGCTATGAAAAGAACATAATTAAAGGCTTCTTAGAAAATTTTCACATAAAAGAAGTTTCATCATCTACCTTAAAGTCATAAAGGATCAATATCTTATGTCTTTTTTTATATTCAAGACACTTCATGAGAGCGAGGAAACAAACATGGCTCACCTCCCATAAAAATCATTAAAATCATGAAAATATGTAGAAGCTTCTTCACGAAAGCAACAAAACATCTCAAAAATACATTAAAATGTTGATAAAAAGAAAAAGTATCCTACTTAAACGACAAAGTAGCATGCTAAGATTTCGACACAAACAAAAGTACCTAGAGCCAAACTTCAATTTGTGCTCTCTCACATTGCAATTACTTTCAATAGAGAAAGTGTTATCTAAAACTCAGCTAGAAAAGCTTAGGTGACCCATCTTTGTGACATGAACCAACAAAAATTCCTTGCTAGAAGTTTACATCTAGGAGATCCTATCTATATCAAGCATATAACCGAACTCATCTCCCATAGAATCCTCAAACAAAAGCTCAAGTTTAAGCAAAACCTAAATGTCTCGGTTAATCAAAGAAGCATGAGGAAGAAACATTAAGGGAAAGAACGAAGAACCAAGATGACACATGCATGGCCCAGTTGTCTTTTAGCCTCATAATACTTCCCACAGTAGCCATCATAATAGTCAAGTTAAACTATGGTAAAACCATTATCCCTACATGTACTATTAAGGGAAATACTAGGGTAACAATGTAAATACATACCTAGAACATTTATAAGCCTCAAGATAGATCATCAAGCTTCTGCTTATGGTTCTAAGCCTCTAGAGCTTTTAAGGCTTATAATCTCAAAGGCTCAGTTACGATAACACCAATGTAGAATGAAGAATCATAATAACCAACTTACAGTGTTTTGTTAAGTAGTATAACAGTCGAGTTATAAAATCGGATAACTCCTTAGCCTTAACTCATTAAAAATACTCAAGCAATTGAAAAAATAACACAACCAAGAATTTCATCAAAATAAGATGCATCCATAGAAAGCTTAATAGAGCTCACTACTGGCCAACCATGCATAAGGATACCTCCAAAGAGATTCTAATATGCAAAGCTTGCTAGCTTCATGCTCTTGTATAGAAGGTTCACCATGGGATATTTTACGAAAGAAACTTATATATCAAAATTTCCAAAAAGCGAAGAAAAAGGTACCGAGTCACAAGCACCTATAACTATGTCATAACAACTTATACTTTAGGGGGCTCATGATTCGAATACCTAAGATCCCACTTTTCAAAGAAGTCAAGGAGTCAAGAAGCATAGAAGCTGAGCAACTATACATATCGAAGCTCTGCTAGGAAGCTAAAATGGTCACAAGCATCTTGTTACATATACAGCATCATCATGGGAAGAAAAGAAGCTTCGAATAAAATCATAACCAAAATAAGGCATATGCTTCTCTCTAATATAAACATTGTTTCTTTCAATCAAAAAAATGAGTGAAGAAAAAAGAATGCATCTTCACAACCAATCAAGGTGCATTCCAATAGCTCCCATTTAGATGATCACACATGAGTCAAACACGTATGAAAATGCTTATCTTTCATATAATCTTCAATAAAGCAAAACTTACAAGGTGATCAAGGTTAAAAAGCAACTTGCTCAATCACCAAAGAAACTTGCTAAAACATCATTGCACCACGTAGATTGCTCCAAGAATAAATAGTTGACTGAAATAAGCAAAGAAACTTTAAGCTATGTTTAGAGCAACGCAAAAACCGATTAACTAAAGAAGTGTTCCTACTCACATCTACAAGCAAATTCCTAAAGCACTAATGTGAACACCAAGGATCGTAATAAAATAGCTTCTGGTAACGATTAAACTATAAAACCACCGCAATATTAGAAATCTACAAAAAGAGCAGAGTTGGGTGGATTCTTGCTCAAATCTTCTTTACAACTGCCACCGTATAAAGTAGGTTGGCAGAGGCTTAGGAAAATCTGCAAGAAGCTTAGAAGAAGCTGGAAGGAATAAAAGTATAGCGTGCCGTAACATCAAAATGCGTGGATTCAGAGATCCCGCAGAACACCGAAGGACTCCGCTAAAGAATGAATTTAGGTGTCTTCAAACATGAACGTTCGAGTCCTAAAAATCTAGCATTTACGAGGTAAGTGGATTCAACATTTGAACTCTTACTCATGGGGATATCCTCAAATAATATCCAATTCTTATAAACCATGACATTGGTCAAGTTATACCTTCGGCCACACCAAGTTTCCAATGAACACCAAGAGCTTCATTGATCTTAAGAAAGCTTCTCTTTATCACTTTCTTTACTAAGTCAACCCTTAAGTACTATTGATTAAATATCACCATATACTATATATTATAGTATAAAACGGGGATAAAGACAACCTCGTATAAGTGTCAACGCTTATTACCCAGGCATCAATAAACAAACTCTCACACTTAACATTGTTTGAAACGTTACGAAGTGTTTTCACCTTATATAAGGGTTGATAACACATTTGTTCATGAAGCTTACTAAACTTGAATATTTTGAAGCTTCAACCAGAAATATAGAAGCTAAGCATCACTCGCAAGAAGGCAACTATAATAGAAGCTCATTGTTACCAACAAAGAAATTGACCTTGTAACATGAGAAGTTCACCTTCTAACAAAGAAGCTGCCTATCTAACATAGGAAGTCCACCTTCTAATATAATAAGTTCACATTCTATTAAAGAAGGCAACCTTCTAACATAAGAAGCTGACGTTGTAAGCATCCTCTTTTCTCGTTTCATCTTGTCCATGCCAAACATGAAAAAGTGGAAATTCTTAGGAAAATCTTACAACATAAGTAATCCACGTTATACAATCAATCAATGTAGTTGTTATCTTTGTTCATAATCAATTTATGAATGAAAATCTCAATTCGAATAAAAAATTTGTTTATTATCCTAAGGGTGGAGCCCTCCAAATCAGGCTCCATGAGGTCTGGCGTAGTACCTACTCATGCACAGGGTTGAGCTCCTAGGCCATATCGCTCAACAGGTAAAAAGACGATATATCTTCCTGTATACAGGGTGAGTCCCTAAAACAATACGAATCCACAGGGTACATAAAAATAAACTATCTCCATGTAACGAGATTGAGCATCTCACTAACTTGCTCCATAAGTACAAGAAGCTAGAAGCTTACAAAATCAATAAGCACAAAACGCTAAGGACTTATGCAACAATATACCACAAACAAGTTAAGAAAATATTGTGGACTGACATCGGATGAGATATGCCTTGGATCGGTTCTTAGTTACTAAGCTAAGGAAGGGTATCTGCAGCACCACTCCTTAGCAAAGTTCCAAAGACATTGCAAAATAACAAACAAGAAAAAATATATAAAACAACTACAAACTTGATAAAGCGTTGAAAGTATCCTAAGTGTTGGGCTACACTTTATGGTTTATAATTTATCTAGATGGGCTTGGTTTTGGGCCATTATGTAACACCGAAATCTATTGATTTCGGTGGGCTTTTGTACGGGTTTGGGCTTTCGGATGTTTGGTATATAAATAGCGTGTAACTAGGTCATTACTAGGAGTCGGTCATTAGGAGAACGGAGATACACGTAGGGTTACATAGCATTTTGATTCCAATGATATTGTCATCCGTGTGAAGGGCTTAAGAACCCGGCGTTGAATATAACGTGTGTTTGGAAGCCATTCATGTGTTGATCCGTGTTTGTTTGTGTTTGCCTTGAATCAATTCATTGTTAGTTTCCGCCTAAAAACGGGTTAAAGATATCACATTGAAAGATCCTGCCTTGGGACTTACAATTGGTATCATAGCCTATAGACCTATTTTAGGCACGGTGTTGGTGATATCAAGGATTCAAGATTGTGTTGTTGGTTAATGCTCTTTGGAAATTTTCTGGAAATCAAGACTAGTGTTTTCTCCTGTTCATCGGACTTTATTGAGCCATTTTTGGGATATATTTGACTTAGTATCTAGTTTAAATTCAAATCCCTGAATTGTCGGGATTTGATTTGTTAACCAAGTTTACCAAGTCAAAGGTTTGAGTATTCTCGGCAATTTTTGATCGTTCTCGGGCACATTTGAGTGTTCTCGAAAAATTTTGATCATTCTCGGACACATTTGAGTGTTCTCGGCATCTTTTGGTCGTTTTCGGGCAGTAAACAAGGGTTCTTGGCATAAATTATTTGATCTTGGCCACATTCAATTGTTCTCGGCAACTATTATACGTTTTCGGCCTAGATACAGGGTTCTCGGGTTTATTGGTGTGTTCTAGGCTCAGCTTAATGGTTCTCGGGTTCAACTGTTGGGTTCTCTGTTCTTGGGTTTTCGGGTCTTAGTTTGAAATTGGGCCTAGTCTCTTTGGGCCTTAGCTTATTGGACTGTTATATTTGACTGTTTGTTTGGACTTTAGTTTAGAATGGACCTATTAATTAACACATCATCAAATGCTTCTTTGCGTCAAGAGTTGATTCCATCATGGGAACTGCTACTCGTGTACCCCGTCTACTGTCTCATGAGGGGTTTGCTGAGTGGAGGTTCAGGTTTGAAAAATATGTGAAGATGAAGGATACAAAGATTTCGAGAAGCATTGTCAGGGGTCCTCAGCCTATCACTTATCAGAGAGAGAATAGTGATGAAGTAGTGGTAAATCCCGTCGAACTGTACATAGACGAAGATTTTGAAAAGGTTGAAGAGGATGAGAAGGCTCTTACCACTCTAAAAATGGCACTTTCACCTGAAATTGCTCAAGGGTTTAGAGAGTTACAATCTGCTAAAGCATTATGGGAAGCCCTTATTGAGGTGTATGAGGGAAATAAGGATATGAGAAGGAGTTGACGGGATCTGCTACGACATAAGTTTAATATGTTCAATCATGTTATGGGAGAGTCTTTGGAGACACAGCTTCAAAGATTTGTTACTTTGGTCATTGAAATGCGATCTGCAAACATTAGTCTGACTTCTATTGAAACAAGTAAAAAGCTTGTTAACACTCTGCCACATAGTTGGGACATGAATGTTGTTGTGATTAAAAAGACTAAGGACCTCGCCAGATTAACTTTGTTAAAGTTAATGGCAATCATTAAGTCATGTGAAATGGATGATAAGCAACGTGCCATAAATCAGGCTAACTCCTACAATGCGGCTGGCTACAGTGTTGCCTCTAATAATGCTCGCATATCACAAGACTATGTTCAAATCATCTCAAGGTCAATACGCTCAGCCATAGCAAGCTCAGAACAACTTCTCTATGTTTAGATCCTCTCAAGGTCAATATACTACCACCACAGCCTACTCATGTGTTCTTTCAACAACCTACTCAAGTTCCTGCTATTTCAAAGGAGACACAAGAAAAACATTGCCTTAATGGTAGGTTTCATGAACTGCTACAATGCTTTACTAGCTGGAGATTTGGCTCAGCCAGTAGTAGTTGCTAAGCTGGATAAAATCCATCCTGATGATGTAGAGAAAATGGATCTCTTGGCAAATAGCCACGATAGTGTTTAGAGCAAAGAAGTTTACTAAGAGAACATGCAGAAACAAATGGAATTTGCCACCTAACAAGAATGCAGGATTCAATAAAGACACTGTGAGGTGCTATAACTATCAAGAGCCGGGTCACTTTGCTCGTGAATGCACAAATCTAGCGATGGAGGTGAACAGGGAAAGGGCACTGGTTGCAGTAAACGTCGTTGGAAGAGAAAATGCAGCTGTTACTGGAGAAAGAGAGGGGATTGGTGGCTCAGCAGTTTGATTTGAACTTAAACAATCAGATTGTGAACCTTGCTCAAGATTGATGTTGTTGAAGAAGAGAACGATACAGAGGAACAAGTAAAGGATATTCAGTTTGCTTTCATGGCCTCTTCTTCTCCCATCTCATCTGAGGTAAGTTCTGAATTGTGTTCTCAGTCTTGCATTAATAAGGTAGATTTGTATAGAGTTCACATTTGTAATCTGATTAGAGAAATGGAAGGTGTAAAATATGGAAATCTCACCCTTAAGAAGCTTGAAAACGCTTTAAAAGATAAACGAGAGGCAAAAAAAAGGATTTCCCCAAACTTCAAAAAGATTTTAGCTTAAAATGTTGTCACCACTTAGATGCAAAATAGAAAATTGATGAGCTAACTGCCGAGCTAGACGCATCTATGTTGGAGATTGCTAAACTGACTTATAAATTTGAAAATGTTGAATTGAACTTTAAGAAATTCGATGTCTCTATTGCTGTTGTTGAAACTATGATTGAGAAACAGTTAAAATGGCAAGAAAACTAGGGTGAGGGTATTGCTACCAACAAGTGAATCCCATGACCTTCATAAAACCATCACATACACTTTGGGATTATACAATGGTCCTTCAATGATTATAGAGTTTTGCATATTAAGTGTGTACCAGGTTTCATTAAAAGACACATTTATTCAAGATAAACAACAACATGAATACAAATACCCTTCAACACAAAAAAGTAATATGTAAGAACGACTTCCATGTGGTCCATCGGAACTCTACGTCAACAAGTGTTGTACTACGTTGTTTCAAAGGCTTGGTCTATGTTTACAAACGTTATTATTAAATTTCACATAATACAAGAACATGATAAAGAGATAGGCTTCCTTCTTGTTCCATCAAAATCAATTTTTAGGGCCCATTTGAGAAACATTGACAACTCCTTGCACATGCTCCTAACTTAGGGATTTCGCAACATATCATACAATCTATGGTCCATGCTTCGAGATAAGTGGATCCCCATGTTCACAACCCCCGCAATCCCACCAATATCCTTCCACTCGTGGATCCCCATTACCAATTACGTTTGTAGGTTCCTAGCCGGAACTTCACAGGAGTATCTCGTAACACGAGGGTGTGGAATCCCCACGTATACGATACGAGTGTCGAGATGATTAATACGTTGAATATATATAAACACACGAGAATATAAGATAATACTTGATATATTGCAATGCTTAATAACCAAGGTAACAAACACGTGACTCAGAGAATCACCAAAACCAATCGTCAAAAGTCTACCCAAAACAGCCGCAGTTATGGGTTTATAACACTCGACAACTTCGCCTAACATACTAGGCGAAGTTGTCATAACTTCGCTGACTTCAAGTTCGCTTAAACAAGGCGAACATATAAGAACACGTTTTTACGAACAATATAAACAATTACAGACACAAATAAACACGAGATACTGAACTACTGGCATTATGCACCAACAGACTCCCTCTTGGTAGTAGCTTTATATCTCTATCTTCTTTCTCGTGTCTTGTAATCCAAAAATCTCGTACTGATCGTCTTCATGCATGAACGCCCTGTCTCACATAGACAGAGACCACCCTCTGGTACTTCTTTGCTTCCTCCTTCCACACAGGAATATAGAAAATCTTCTTATCATTAAGTACTTGCAAATCAGCTTGAGACAGATTAACCAAGTGGATGGGATCATACACTCTCAGGATCTCCTGTTCATCCTCATCTTCCATAACAGCTTCAGCAGTCTGGCAGTCAACGTACCACCACTTGAGATCCTTCAACACATCCTTGGGCATCATCTTCATCGGAACCTCTTTCAAGCAGCGAATCGGCTTGTATTTCATCACCATCCAAGGCTTACCATCAGTCCTCATACCTCTTTCTTTATCTTCGACCAACTTCCCTTTCTGTGGTTTCAACAACTCAAACTTTTTCTCTTTCAAACTTTCTTTCCACATAATCCTTCCAACCCATCTTGCAAAGTTGTCATCACTTCGATTACTCAACCTCAAATGTGCCAAATCTTTCACCTCACACTCAGGCAAGGTGTTAAGCGATCTCAGAGCCTTCTTAAAGTACTGAATCCCATCATAACGCTTTATCGCAAACAATTTCAACTGTTCGTCATACAACCAGCAAATGATACCTTTCTTTGACTCAGCGTAGCCCTTGATATTGTAATTCTTCTTAAACATTGTGGTTATCGCAGGCTTCTTTGTCTTGAAGAACCACTGAGCACAACCTTCTTTCCATCTTGGCTGTTCTTCCCACTCAGACTCATCCGACACATTTTCATCTTGTCTCAGCTTCACTTCATCAATACTTGGAATATCATGCTCTACACCATCATCAACTATCTCCCCTTCTTCCAACTCACTATCAATCTCTATCTGTTCACCAATCTTTTTAATCTCATCAACCGTTAACACGTCATCAACTAACTCCTCATCATCATTTCCCAAAACCCCTTCATCGTCTACAACCACCACTGTGTCACCACCTGTACTGCTTGACGGACCAGCATACTCCCCCTGAGATGTGGAAGTCCCAAGATTCCATTCAGTTCTTGGAAACTCACCACCTGTATCTTTCGATGCATTGGGATCATCATCTCTGTCTTGCCTCTTCTTTATTCTCAATTCATCACCCTTGCAACTCGTCTCCCCCTGAGATGCTAAGAACTCTTTCAGCTTGTCAAACAACTTACCATGTTCAATGAGAAGGGATGATTGTATCTGATTTTCTGCCACAAGCCTCTGAATAGCTTGCATCTGAATGAGATTGATTCGTGACTGTTCGGAAACTACCCATTCAAGAGCCGCAATCCTTTTAGAGTCGGACAGAGTAGCATCAAAGTCAAACCGCATATGAGAAATATCTTGAGCATATGGCGGTGGGATTCCTAAAATAGCTGGAATATCAGAGGTAGGCTGAAAGGTAACCGTGAGTGGTAGGGAGACATGTAACCCCGCGGTCGCAACCAACGTCGACTCAACAAATCTAGCGACAACCTCTGATGGAGTAAGAGTAGGAGGCGGCAAAGAAACTATCTCCGGTGCTGTAAATTGAAACGTGGTGGAGGAACACCAAAAGATGACGATACATTCACCAAGGGTACACTCGAAGTCACCGGCAATGTTACAGTCGAAGCAGCTAGTAACATAGTCATACCTGATAACGATGGTGGAGAAAAACGAACAACCCTCGAACTTTCACCAGCTCTTGAACTTTCACCAACCCTTGCCTCTTTGATCTTCGTACTAGTAAATCCTCCTCATAATCTGATTCACTGTCATCTGAGTCTTTCTTTCGCTTGCCATGAATCCTTTCTTGTCTGGCAAGGATTTGTTGTGCTTCAAAGATATCGTCAGTGGAGGAGTCAGAGTCAGTCTCTCAGAATCCGCCACAGATGTAGCGACCATAGAAACATGTACACCAGACACATCAACTACTGATGCTTGAACTTCAGCAACGGGGTCAAGCCTTTCCATATCAAAGAGACCTTGCCCTCCAAAGGCAACTTCAAGATCAACTTATTCTTCTGGAGCTGCAACAGGATCAGCAGGCAGTGCTTGCTGTACCACGGGTGGTTGACCGACAGGAGGTGGTGGATGGATATCGGCCTGTTGAGGTGCTGGATCAAGAAACTCATCTTCCGGAGGAGCAACATACTCAGGATTCAATATGTACCCAAACAAGGCAGTGTGCCGTGGGCGTAGCTCTTCCTTTCTACGTGTACTAGAAGATCGACATTGAGCGAAGATTCTCTTAGAAACACTCTCCACATAAGAAATGGGACGACGTTGTGGCAGATTTGGAGCTACATGATTGAGGATCATCTGTAAAAATCTCGGGTACATCAAAAATTTTTCCCGAGCCACCGCACATCGCTAACGATCGATCTCATAAAAAATCATCTGACTAAAGCTGTAAGACTTGTTGTAAGTCAACGCTGTCATCGCCGATTGCAATGTAGTACCCATACCATCTGTACCAGCTTTGTGACCAGACATGCACACAATCAGCACGTGCATAAGGAACCGCCACTAATCTAACAAAAACCCCTTTCTCCTCTGAGAGTCTCCCAACGGACCTGAATACCCCATACGCAGAAACGCACCATCTTTGAACACAGCCGGAAACTCAGTACGATCCTCAGTTGTCTCAACTCCAAGCTGTAAGGCTTCCAGGATCTGATTGGCTGAGAAATGTACCACTTGATTGTTCACTGTAGCACGCATCACAGGCGGGTCAACACGACCTTCATACTCAACAGTGTTCCATAAATCTTCTATGTTCGGTGGTGAGATCGGAAGATTAGTAGTAATGGCATGGAAAATACATAAGTGTATAAGAAACGTGATGATCTCGCGAAAGTCATTAGTTCCTCGACCATCCGGATCCAAGGTGATATACATGTTGTGACCCAGAAAAAACTGTCACTTATCACCTCCTCCTTCGTCACCACCAGCACCAGCACTAGCCACAGCGGCTATATCTGCAAAACAAACGAGCCAAGTCAGATCTGTACATCAACAGGTTACAACTTCGCCTTGCATGATACAGGCGAAGTTGTTAGCGAAGTTGAACAGCAGGCGAAGTTAAATCAGCTTCGCCCAAAATCCTAACTTCGCTCCATAAAGCAGCGCATGATTTACACAGTTAAAGCAACCAATGGCCGATCAGATAGTATTTAAAGGACAATAGTAATGCGATTGACGTATACAATAACTCATTATCACTAAAAAGGAGTCTCAAATCGGACCGACAAAGTGGTAAGGGTTTGGTACACAAAGGAGATCATAATAGATTAATTAGAAACCGATTAACGTTAAACAATATGGATTATGTGTTTCTCCGATCGGACCAACCTGTTTTATGGATCAAAATTGATAAACAAGAGGTTCGATTCAACTAGTAAGTTCGCTGAGGGTTTAGTAGTTTAAAGGTTTTGACTAATTTTGACCACCGATTTCCCTTATATAGTTCGAAAACCCAGCAGCGAAGTTATGTTTAACTTCGCCCCGTTTACAACTTCGCCTATGGTCAACCAATTGGTCAACTTCGCTGTTTTGATAACTTCGTCCCAAAGTCAACTGCGCTTAAAACACAACTTCGCCCACTGTGATGTTCACTGAAGTTAAGAAAATGTGATCAAAAACAAGTAACCAAGTGTTTATGAAAACATACCATAAAATACATAACAAAAATAACAAAATAAAAATAAAAATAGTTAAATAAACGGGATCAAATGTCAGTCTTGACGAGAACCTGCATGTTTTAGAAAAGATCTGAACAGGAATCATACTGATTAAGTAGCTGTCACACAGATCCATGTTCAGCAGTATTATGACATAGAGAAACAGGTTGTAGGCAGGTATAAAACTTAGTATGGTTTTCATCGCTTCTGTGATACGGATTAGGTTCAATTAAGCTCAAAATTTAGATGGACATCACATGAGAGATTGTAATGCCTCCTATCTATTCTCAAAGCGTATTTGGCTTTCCCCAAGTTACCCCGAGTTGACTTCGACCCGTAGTGTCTGATCAATCAATGTGCACATGTCGACCTTCCGATTCATCTTCCCGATCTTTCTTATACTTTGAAAATATTCTTTCTTGCCTCTTTCTTGATATTTGTAACGAGACTAGCTTCAAAAGGCTTAACGATAATAAGTAGATTTTTTTTTAAATTAAAGACAAAAATATAACTGCAAGTCTAAGACAACTGCAAGTCCCGAATCTGGATCACTGCAGATTACTTAACACTATCTTCTCGGGAATCAGAACACTCACGGGCTCGTGTATGACTCGGTAATCACTTTTCTGCCTATCATTTGGAAAGATGTATGTGGAGACATGCACAACTCGAATGACTCTCCACAGTAAATCGAGAAGATTTAGTTTGTATCACTTCAACTTTTACACACCATAGAAAGCTACCATAACATACAATGATTGTTCTAGAGTCTTTTAGGCCTAATTACTTCACCAGTTAAGCACACAAAAACAGTTTATCGATCACTTTCCAAGGTTGGATCAATTTTCATTTTAACACCGTATTGAAACTTCTTGCGAAGTTATAGACTGAAAAATTATATCATTTCCCCCAAAAAAATTTTAAATTCAAACCCCCCGATCAAGTCAAAGTCTTTAGGTAAACGGCTATCCTGAAGATCCAGTGGATCAGCCGGACCAACCACATACGAGTATGTGTCCCTCTGACTAAGTATGCACGACTAATTTTAAGCGAAAGAATAAAAACCCATCATAAACCGCCCCGGTCTCTTTCAGTCTTGTGGTTAATGGCTATCCTTATAATCTACACGTAGATGTAAGGACCAAACATATCCTTGGGATATGTCCTTCAAACATAATTTTAAGTGATAGTGATGTTTGTTTGTTTAGGATAAAAGAGAAAATAAGGTTACTCGAGATTGTTCATCCCATTAAGCTCAACAAGATTTTGAAAAAGGGATCGGTCAAAAGCTTTAGTAAAAAGATCGGAAAAATTAATTTCTTCTCAGCACAATCCCGTATAAAATGATGACGAATGTCAATATGTTTAGTTTTACTGTGTTTAACGGGATTGTTAGTTACTGAGATAGCAGCAGTGTTATCAATGCAAATAGGAGTTTGAGTGAAATTCAGACCATAATGGCGCATTTGTTGTTGTATCCATAAAACCTGGGAGCAGCTTGGATGCTGCCATGTATTCTGCTTCGCAGGTGGAAATGGCTACAGAGGTCTGCTTCTTGCACTGCCACGACACCAATCTTCCTCCAAGAAACTGACATCCACCGGTTGTTGACTTCCTGTTCTGATTGCAACCTCCATAGTCAGAATCGGTGTATGCTACCAGATCCAGTTCTCCCCTTTTCGAGTACCATAGTCCCAACTTAGGCTTTCCTTTAAGATACCGCAAGATTCTTTTCACTCCCTTCATGTGTGATTCCTTCGGGTTTGCCTGAAAACGAGCACAAAGACAAACTGCAAACATAATGTCAGGTCTAGATGCAGTTAGATACATTAAAGAACCTATGATTGCCCGATATTGAGTGGGATCCACATCTTCATCATTGTCGAATTCAGCACCCAGTTTGTGGTTGACACAGATAGGAGTGTCGAATTGGGTACTATTGTAACACCCCGTAACCGCAGCGGAAACGTACACGGGATGCAACAGACACATCTGATATCAACAGCATTGCTTATAAAGAAAATACCACTACATTAATTTATATCATATTACATTGTTGCTAATTCGTTACTGTCTAGGTGTTACACACGAGTTTTACCGATAAGACATTAATATATTCATTACAAAATATAGATCAGCAAGCTTCCAACAAGTAGCACAGATCATTTAGCACATTTCAATCATTCCATCTTGGGCATACCTAGAAGACATGTAAGAAAACGGGTCAACTACGAATAGTTGGTGAATTTCACTAATTTAAATAAACACTGACAGATCATTTTAATAACCATTTATTAGCAATGAAATTATGCTGGGAACTATGTTACCCCAGAACAATAATAACCTCTGGGAACTACGTTACCCCAGAACAATAATAACCCCTGGGAACTATGTTACCCCAGAACAATAATAACCTCTGGGAACTACGTTACCCCAGAACAATAATAACCCCTGGGAACTATGTTACCCCAGAACAATAATAACCCCTGGGAACTATGTTACCCCAGAACAATAATAACCCCTGGGAACTAAGTTACCCCAGAACAATAATAACCCCTGGGAACTATGTTACCCCAGAACAATTACACATGATAAACAATTTATATATTCTGTGCATCAAACCATATATATATAAATATACAAGTATTTCCATATGATCGGTATGTACTTAAATACTTTAATAAAGACATGTTTTCCGCCCCGGGAAAAATATTTAGAAACAGTTCAGTAAAAGGGGCTCGTGAAAACTCACCTTTTTGTGAGTCGGTGGGTAATACAATGAACAGCTACGTGCCTGGATCTGTAATATAATATCTAGTCGTTACTATATAATTCCCGTAAATTAAATCTATGTCAATCGGTACGTCTGGGGACATTGTTAACCCAGTACTGTACTCGATCCGGGGACAATGTTAACCCCGTGACACTTCTAAGGACTCAGATTGTGGCATTGCTTAGAGTCTGACGGTCAAAATTATCATTTTTATGATTTCCTTGATTTGCGTGCCTAGCACGGTTATCCGTTTTTAGTTTCAAAAATGAGTTTATTCACACCCGACCCAAAAATGGTGTTTGACTGTTAATTTAGTTAAAGTGATGAAATTAGAGCTCGGTTTGGACACCCCGTTTGGCCGCGGGGCCCGTTTCCGTCATTTAGGTGCCGGAAACAGTAAAATCGGGTAAAATTACCCAAATCATCCGAATTATTTTCGGATGATTTATTTTTACTTAATTTACTTAGTTTTATGAAAATGGTCAATTTTTAGGTTTTTATATACCAGTCAGCTCGCTTATGCGAGTTTTGCCGGTTTACACGTTTTAAGCTTTAGAAATTTGTTTTTATGTTCTTTTTAGCACAAATAATTACTCGTTTAGTCTCGGGTCTTGAGATTTTGCACAAAACTTATTTTGACAGTAATAAATTTTACAAAAATTTTCCAGATTTATTTTTTTATATTTTCATTTATTTATCTATTTTTAAACATTATTAAAACACTAAATATGTAAAAAATACCAAAAGACTTTAGAAAAATCCCAAATTTTTCCGGGATGATCCTTGCCATTCTCATGACTCCCTGGAATTTTTCCAGAACCCAAAACTCATATTTCAAGCCATTTTCACAAAAACCGAGCTAGAAAGCCCTAGAACTCGTTTTACCGAAAAGCCCCTTTAGACTTTTCCAAATGAGCTCAAATTTTGTGTGTGACTTTTATATGTTATAAAAAGCTTATCCTAAATTTTTCAGAATTTTTCATCAAGTTTAGCTATTTTTCACCATTTTTTGGCCAAAACCGAGCATTAAATTCACCAAATATTCATCTTTTATCCAAAAATTACCAAAAATTCACAGATCTCATATTTTCATGTGTAGATCATCTCTGTGAAATTTCGTGACCCGAATCTAAGTACACTACAATCTGTCCAAACTCACTAAATCACACGAAAACCGAACTATCTTGTGTTTTCTAGCGTTAGATCGCAAGGATCTTGGTTTCTAGCCTTTGCTAGCCACTAGATACAACACTTACATGCACAATAACACTATACCAAGCAAGCTACACCAACAATCAAACCATTTCATTCATAGTGTCGGTTTTGATATAAAAACAAAGGTTTTAACCGTAGAAATCCATTCCCGACTCTTTTTACTCATTTCTTGGACCAAGATCCCTTGTATAACTTGTATACATCTCTTGATCATGCAAGAGTCGGTTTCATCTCGGGTTTTCACCCATCTTTCACTTGGAAACTCATTTTAACAAGATTTTAACCGTAAAAATTCGTTATAAACTCTTTTAACTCATCACTTGGATCAAGATCCTTTGTATAACTTGTATACATCACTTGATCATGCGAGAATCGGTTTCAACTCGGGTTTTCACCCATTTTTACATTTGAAACCTCCTTTTCTCAAGATCATGAAGTTAGAAAACAAGATTCAAGCTTCAAAACATATGTTATACCTTGTGTTCTTGGTTGAAATTGATGATCTTGAAGAACACTTGAATGTATGGAAAGAGTTGAGAGAGTTTTGATAATGTAAAAAAAAAATGAAGTGATATGGTGAAGATTAGGGCCGATCGGTCCAAGTAATGGGTGGGGGTGGGACCCACACATCCATTCTAGGCCACACATTCGGATTACGCAATCCGGATAATGTTGTGGATAATCTGGTTCAGTTCGTTTCTCGTTTAAACTCGTAATTCGGCTTAAAACGAGCCTAAAATGGTTGTTTTTCGGGTTAAAAATAAAATTTACATAAAACTGATTTAAAAACTTTAAAAACTTAAATCATGACGTTAAATGACTTAAGACATCGTATTGTCGGTAAATGTGCATCTTTTTCGGTTTGATCGATCGTCTCTTGCTTGGTTTGATGTGAAAGGTTTCGTTTATCGTACCGACGTACTAATAAATCGAAATCCTTTTTCTGTGCTATAATTCACTTATCCCGAAGCATTAATACTTCGTAAACATCACTAAACATTATATACTTCGTCTATAATGTAGTTCCCGATTCGTTCGGGTTTCAATAATCGTTCATTGGTTAATTGTAATTCCAATACGATTCACTATATAATCGAGTATGATTCGTTCTATGAATCATATATACTCGTATACACGTACTATAACTCATATAATCAATACTAAATGACACGTAAATAGTATATACAGGCTAGGGTATACCTGGATTTGCCGGAATCGTTACATTCTCCCCCCGTTATAAAAATTTCGTCCTCGAAATTTTACACGTCAACTACTTCCTTTTGAGGAAATAGGTGGGGGTATTTCTTCCGAAATTCGTCCTTTCGTTCCCAAGTAAATTCAGGGCCTCGTTGCGAATTCCATCTAACTTTGACCAACGAGATCTTATTGTGTCTAAGTTGCTTGATCTTACCGTCCACTATTTCAATGGGCTCCTCTACGAAGTTGAGCTTATCATTTATTTGAACACCCTCTAAGGGTAACACCGATGTCTCATCCGCCAGACATCTTTTCAAATTTGACACATGAAACACGTTATGAACTGCACTTAGTTCCTCAGGCAGTTCTAATCGGTAAGCTACCGGACCGATTTTTGCAGTAATGTCGAATGGTCCAATGTATCTGGGGGCTAACTTCCCCGCCTTGCCAAACCTGACCACTCCTTTCCAAGGGGATACTTTCAAATATACTTTTTCACCCTTCTCAAATGACAACGGTTTTCGACGGGTATCGGCATAACTCTTCTGCCGGTCCCGCGCGGCTTTTAGGTTGTTCTTAATTTCAAGAATCTTGCTGGTCGTCTCCTGGACCAGATCCGATCTAATGACCTGCGGGTCACCCACTTCAGACCAGCAAAGTGGTGATCGGCACTTCCGCCCATACAATGCTTCATAAGGTGCTGCCTTTATACTGCTGTGATAACTGTTATTATAGGAAAATTCAACGAGTGGGAGATGTTGATCCCAATTTCCCTTAAAGTCCAGTACGCATGCACGAAGCAAATCCTCCAAAGTTTGAATGGTCCTCTCAGACTGACCATCGGTCTGAGGGTGGTAAGCTGTGCTTAGGTCAATACGTGTTCCCAATGCTTCTTGGACAGCTTGCCAAAGTTTGGAGGTGAAATGGCTATCCCTATCGGAGATGATCGAGATGGGGATGCCATGACGAGACACTATTTCATTTATATAAATCTGCGCAAGTCTCTCAGTGTTAAAAGTATTCCTAATCGGAATAAAATGCGCCGATTTGGTTAATCGATCCACGATTACCCAAATCGCATCATGACCTCGGGGTGTCTTGGGGAGATGTGTCACAAAATCCATTGTGATCTGCTCCCACTTCCATTCGGGAATTTCCGGCTGTTGTAGCATTCCCGAGGGTTTCTGGTGCTCCGCCTTAACTCTCGCACACGTCGTACACTTGCCGACGTATGTGGCTATATTCTTTTTCATACCTGGCCACCAGTAAAATTCTTTCACATCCTTGTACATTTTATCTGATCCCGGATGTATGGAATATTTCGATTTATGCGCTTCATCCATGATCAAATCACGAAGGTCATGGAGGGTCGGGATCCAAATCCGATTTTTGAAATAGAGAATTTCGTCCACACGCTATTCGAAATTCTTCTCATTCCCGTAAAGTCCTTCTTTATCCAATTGGTCCTCTTTCAACGCCTCGCGTTGAGCGAATCGAATCAAATCTGAAAGGCTCGATTGGACTATCATTCCCAACGCTCGCACGCGTAGTGGCTTAACTCGATCTTTCCTACTCAAGGCATCGGCTACAACGTTAGCCTTGCCGGGGTGATATCGGATGTCACAGTCATAGTCACTTAGTAACTCGACCCACCTTCGTTGTCTCATATTTAGTTCTTTCTGATCGAATATGTGTTGTAAACTTTTATGATCAGTGAAGATGGTGCACTTTGTACCGTAGAGATAGTGTCTCCAGATTTTAAGTGCAAAGATGACTGCTCCCAGTTCCAAGTCATGAGTAGTGTAGTTTTTCTCATGAACTTTTAACTGTCGAGACGCATAGGCTATGACCTTTTTATTTTGCATCAACACGCATCCTAACCCTTTACGGGATGCGTCACAATATACAACAAATCCATCGTCTCCGTCGGGGAGACTTAAGATTGGCGCTTGGCACAATCTTTGCTTTAGCGTTTGAAACGCCGCTTCCTGCTCTTCACCCCAATCATACCTTCGATCCTTTTGGGTCAGCAGGGTTAAAGGTTGGGCAATGCTGGAAAAATTCTCAATAAATCGACGATAGTACCCAGCTAAGCCTAAGAATTGGCGGATTTCCTTTGGAGATTTAGGTGCTTGCCAATTCTTAATTGCTTCAATCTTACTTGGATCGACGTGTATTCCTTGATGATTTATAATGTGACCAAGGAATTGCACTTCTTGTAACCAGAAGTTACATTTGGAGAATTTTGCATACAACTTCTCCTGATCCAAAAGTTCCAAAATTAACCTCAAATGTCGTTCGTGTTCTTCTTTACTCTTCGAGTATATCAAAATATCGTCAACAAACACGATGACGAATTTGTCAAGATAGGGTTTACAGACTCGGTTCATGAGATCCATGAACACCGCTGGCGCATTTGTTAGTCCAAAGGGCATAACTAAAAATTCGTAGTGGCCGTAGCGAGTCCGAAACACGGTTTTTGGGATATCCTCCTCCTGAATTTTAACTTGGTGGTATCCCGATCTAAGATCAATCTTTGAGAAATAGCTCGCACCTTGTAGTTGGTCGAACAAATCATCGATTCGGGAAAGAGGATACCTATTTTTGATGGTTAACTTGTTCAATTCCCTGTAGTCAATGCACATTCGAAGGCTTCCGTCCTTCTTTTTCACAAATAGTACAGGTGCACCCCACGGGGAATAGCTGGGACGAATAAATCCCTTATCCAACAATTCCTGCAACTGGTTGGATAATTCTTGCATCTCGGACGGTGCAAGTCTGTAAGGGGCCTTAGCAACAGGGCCAGCTTGTGGTAACAGATCGATTCTGAATTCGACCTGTCGGGTTGGCGGTAATCCAGGAAGTTCCTCTGGAAAAACTTGTGGAAATTCGCGTACCACGGGAATATCGTCCACCCGTTTTTCCTCAGAATCAGCGGCCGTCAGGCTCGCTAGATACGCCACACATCCCTGACGTATATATTTCAACACCTTGAGGTGGGATATAAATGGTATCATGGTGCCGGATTTTTCTCCCTGCACTAATACCTCCTCGTCATCCGACACCCGGATCTTGACGGTTTTCTTTTCACAGTTTATTTCTACCCTGTTACGTGCCAACCAATCCATTCCCACTATCACGTCAAAACTACCCAATTCTACCGGTAACAAGTCAATCAGGAAGGATTGTTCGCTCAGAATAAAAGGGCAATTCCGAACTATCCGATTAACTATCATGGTTTTACCGTTAGCGACTTCTACGGTGTACGGTTCTATGGTTTCACCAATAGGAAGGTTTGCTATCGAAAGGAATCTAACGGAGACAAAACTTCTATCGGCGCCTGTATCAAATAATACAGAAGCGTAATGATCAGAGACGAGGAAGGTACCTGTCACTACGCTGGGGTCCTGGCGCGCCTCGTTCGCTCCCATCACAAATGCTCGGCCTCGCGCCGGATTGGACGTCGATGGCTGACCCGCGAGTTGTCTCCCGTTTCCTCCCTGGTTCAGTTTCGGGCAGTTCCTTTTGAAGTGATCCGTGCTGCCGCATTCGTAGCAAGCACGGCTAGTGGTCACCATCTGGTTTCCTTGCGGGTTCTGCTGTCGGGCTGGTTGAGTTCTAAATGGTTGCGCACGAATAGGTTGCGGTTGTCGGTTCAGGTTGTTCAGATTTGTCTTACAATTTGGTGCGTAGTGTCCAATCCTGCCGCACCGGTGGCACACCACCTCTTTGCACACGCCACCATGGTGGTAACCACATTTCCCGCACTTAGGAAACGTTCCCTTTTGCGGTTCTTGCCTTCCGCCCGAATTAGTCATGGCATAGCTCTGGGCAGCGGGCCTAGCTCGTTTGCTTTGCTGCTTTTCCTGGATTCTATGATCATGTGTACCCCGTTTTCCCCCAACGGATTCTCCTGTCACCTTTAGTGATCCGCTCCGCAAGAAATCATACGTGACAATGCCAGCCTGTGTCACTGCACTTTCATACGTCCGGTGTCCCCCCGCGTTGACTATACTCCTCACTACTGGAGTAAGTCCCCAAATATAACGTTCCACCCTCTTCGTCTCCGGGGTGACCAACCACGGTACTAATCGTGACAGTTCATTAAACCGATTGGTATAACCCAAGTGGTCCGCCCCCTTCATCTCCAGATTCCACAACTCATTTTCCAGTTTCTGCAATTCATTCTTTGGGCAGAAATGTTCCAACACAAGAGCCTTAAGCTCCGTCCAGGTCATGTGGTTTGTCGCCACCTGACCTCGAGTCTGTACTATGGTGTTCCACCATGTCAAGGCATGGTCGGTGAATGTACAGGTGGCGTACTTAACGACACAATCCTCGGGACAGTTGCTAATATTCACCACCGATTCTATTTTCTCTATCCATTTAACTAACCCATTCGGTCCTTCAGACCCGCTAAACTCTAATGGCTTGCACAACATAAAATCCTTGATCGAACATCCCCTGGATGAACGAATTGGTTCAGTACGGTTTGTCTCTACCGTAGGTATAGGGCCATTGCTGTCAGTAACGACCACCCTAGGCGGTGCGTCATTACTCGGAATAGTGTTATCATTCCTTGGAGGATTAGCATTTTGTTCCCCGTCATTATTTATGGGCGTTTGATTGCTCGGAGGGGTTGGATTGGTCGAGTTATTAATACTGGCGGCGATGCGCGATACTATATCCGGTATCGCCGCCTCCAACTGTTGAGCAATCAAACGGCTCACATCTACTTCCGATATTTTCGTTGATCGTTTCGGTGCCATTCTACACAACATCAAGAAATACATATAATCAATACCATCTCAAATTATAAAACACAATACATATTTCATTCATTAGTAAACATTGATACATATTACACAAACATCAGTTTACATACTTTCCAGTCAACATTACACAACTAAGTTTTAATACAAGGGCCCTATGTCGGTATCATCTCGACATAACCCGTAAAAGGGTCAGTGCTTGAATGATACCCAAAAGTATCTATAAAGATATGCCCCAAAAGAGACCCACCCTAGGGGCCAGTGGTTGTATCATAACTAACCAAGATTCACTCCGTGTTAGTATCACCACTAACTACTTACACAGAGTATCAAAAAGAAAATGGTCCCTGACTAACCCCATCCAAACATAACTACTAAACACGGTGGTATGCCCACCACATCATCACTGCCACCAACGCCACCACTACTGCCACCACCCCCCGGAGCCACGCCTCTAACCGCTGAACCATCATTAGGGAGTACGAGCACTCCCTTGTCAATCGGTCGATTGCATACTGGCAATCCAGTATGCGGTCACCAAGGTACACCCGTCTCTGTACCCCCACGGTTAGGGCGGCTGAGTGCTCATTTACTTGCTCTGTGAGCACCCGTAGCCAGGCTGCCGCATCCCGCTCCTGTCTCGGAAGGCCCCAGACAGGTAGAGCCATCGGCTCGGGCTGAGATGAGGACTCTCCCCGACGAGTAGCAGGTCGGGGTGGGGGAGAGGTCGGTGGGACACGCGGAATGCTGATCCGCGCCGTAAGGCGAGGACCAAATCCCGGAGGGACAGAGGTGGCCTGCGGTGCGAGTGGAGTAGGGGATCTGACGATCCGGGCCGGGGAGGACTGGCTCGAGCTCCTGTGACTCGCCTCGCTGGGCTCGGAGTCAGATGACACGTGTAGGCTCCCGGAGTTTCCGGGGCTAACCTCCTCCGGATCCTCCTCTACTGATAAGCTATGCGGGCTTGACATTTTTACCTGCACACAAGTTAACAAGCATATAGTTCTTTCCATAGTGTAAATCATAATCAAATTAATACATACTTATTTATACAACTTTACCACATAATAATATTATCATATATTTACACATATGTTGCCAATTTTACCTATTTAAAGTTCCTAGTGACTTCCCCTGAATTCTCCCGTGCAGACAAATCTGTTATTATGTTCCGGACCATAATAACTCACTTGTCCATCCAAGTTCATCCAGATCCCGTCACAATAAATTATTAGTTGATATTCAGATCCTATAATACTTGAGCTACTGGTTATATTTTAGGTATCTCTTTCAGACATCCTAATTCTTTATAACCAATGGCTCTGATACCAAGTTCTGTTACACCCCGTAACCGCAGCGGAAACGTACACGGGATGCAACAGACACATCTGATATCAACAGCATTGCTTATAAAGAAAATACCACTACATTAATTTATATCATATTACATTGTTGCTAATTCGTTACTGTCTAGGTGTTACACACGAGTTTTACCGATAAGACATTAATATATTCATTACAAAATATAGATCAGCAAGCTTCCAACAAGTAGCACAGATCATTTAGCACATTTCAATCATTCCATCTTGGGCATACCTAGAAGACATGTAAGAAAACGGGTCAACTACGAATAGTTGGTGAATTTCACTAATTTAAATAAACACTGACAGATCATTTTAATAACCATTTATTAGCAATGAAATTATGCTGGGAACTATGTTACCCCAGAACAATAATAACCTCTGGGAACTACGTTACCCCAGAACAATAATAACCCATGGGAACTATGTTACCCCAGAACAATAATAACCTCTGGGAGCTACGTTACCCCAGAACAATAATAACCCCTGGGAACTAGGTTACCCCAGAACAATAATAACCCCTGGGAACTATGTTACCCCAGAACAATAATAACCCCTGGGAACTATGTTACCCCAGAACAATTACACATGATAAACAATTTATATATTCTGTGCATCAAACCATATATATATAAATATACAAGTATTTCCATACGATCGGTATGTACTTAAATACTTTAATAAAGACATGTTTTCCGCCCCGGGAAAAATATTTAGAAACAGTTCAGTAAAAGGGGCTCGTGAAAACTCACCTTTTTGTGAGTCGGTGGGTAATACAATGAACAGCTACGTGCCTGGATCTGTAATATAATATCTAGTCGTTACTATATAATTCCCGTAAATTAAATCTATGTCAATCGGTACGTCTGGGGACATTGTTAACCCAGTACTGTACTCGATCCGGGGACAATGTTAACCCCGTGACACTTCTAAGGACTCAGATTGTGGCATTGCTTAGAGTCTGACGGTCAAAATTATCATTTTTATGATTTCCTTGATTTGCGTGCCTAGCACGGTTATCCGTTTTTAGTTTCAAAAATGAGTTTATTCACACCCGACCCAAAAATGGTGTTTGACTGTTAATTTAGTTAAAGTGATGAAATTAGAGCTCGGTTTGGACACCCCGTTTGGCCGCGGGGCCCGTTTCCGTCATTTAGGTGCCGGAAACAGTAAAATCGGGTAAAATTACCCAAATCATCCGAATTATTTTCGGATGATTTATTTTTACTTAATTTACTTAGTTTTATGAAAATGGTCAATTTTTAGGTTTTTATATACCAGTCAGCTCGCTTATGCGAGTTTTGCCGGTTTACACGTTTTAAGCTTTAGAAATTTGTTTTTATGTTCTTTTTAGCACAAATAATTACCCGTTTAGTCTCGGGTCTTGAGATTTTGCACAAAACTTATTTTGACAGTAATAAATTTTACAAAAATTTTCCAGATTTATTTTTTTATATTTTCATTTATTTATCTATTTTTAAACATTATTAAAACACTAAATATGTCAAAAATACCAAAACACTTTAGAAAAATCCCAAATTTTTCCGGGATGATCCTTGCCATTCTCATGACTCCCTGGAATTTTTCCAGAACCCAAAACTCATATTTCAAGCCATTTTCACAAAAACCGGGCTAGAAAGCCCTAGAACTCATTTTACCGAAAAGCCCCTTTAGACTTTTCCAAATGAGCTCAAATTTTGTGTGTGACTTTTATATGTTATAAAAAGCTTATCCTAAATTTTTCAGAATTTTTCATCAAGTTTAGCTATTTTTCACCATTTTTTGGCCAAAACCGAGCATTAAATTCACCAAATATTCATCTTTTATCCAAAAATTACCAAAAATTCACAGATCTCATATTTTCATGTGTAGATCATCTCTGTGAAATTTCGTGACCCGACTCTAAGTACACTACAATCTGTCCAAACTCACTAAATCACACGAAAACCGAACTATCTTGTGTTTTCTAGCGTTAGATCGCAAGGATCTTGGTTTCTAGCCTTTGCTAGCCACTAGATACAACACTTACAAGCGCAATAACACTATACCAAGCAAGCTACACCAACAATCAAACCATTTCATTCATAGTGTCGGTTTTGATATAAAAACAAAGGTTTTAACCGTAGAAATCCATTCCCGACTCTTTTTACTCATTTCTTGGACCAAGATCCCTTGTATAACTTGTATACATCTCTTGATCATGCAAGAGTCGGTTTCATCTCGGGTTTTCACCCATCTTTCACTTGGAAACTCATTTTAACAAGATTTTAACCGTAAAAATTCGTTATAAACTCTTTTAACTCATCACTTGGATCAAGATCCTTTGTATAACTTGTATACATCACTTGATCATGCGAGAATCGGTTTCAACTCGGGTTTTCACCCATTTTTACATTTGAAACCTCCTTTTCTCAAGATCATGAAGTTAGAAAACAAGATTCAAGCTTCAAAACATATGTTATACCTTGTGTTCTTGGTTGAAATTGATGATCTTGAAGAACACTTGAATGTATGGAAAGAGTTGAGAGAGTTTTGATAATGTAAAAAAAAAATGAAGTGATATGGTGAAGATTAGGGCCGATCGGTCCAAGTAATGGGTGGGGGTGGGACCCACACATCCATTCTAGGCCACACATTCGGATTACGCAATCCGGATAATGTTGTGGATAATCTGGTTCAGTTCGTTTCTCGTTTAAACTCGTAATTCGGCTTAAAACGAGCCTAAAATGGTTGTTTTTCGGGTTAAAAATAAAATTTACATAAAACTGATTTAAAAACTTTAAAAACTTAAATCATGACGTTAAATGACTTAAGACATCGTATTGTCGGTAAATGTGCATCTTTTTCGGTTTGATCGATCGTCTCTTGCTTGGTTTGATGTGAAAGGTTTCGTTTATCGTACCGACGTACTAATAAATCGAAATCCTTTTTCTGTGCTATAATTCACTTATCCCGAAGCATTAATACTTCGTAAACATCACTAAACATTATATACTTCGTCTATAATGTAGTTCCCGATTCGTTCGGGTTTCAATAATCGTTCATTGGTTAATTGTAATTCCAATACGATTCACTATATAATCGAGTATGATTCGTTCTATGAATCATATATACTCGTATACACGTACTATAACTCATATAATCAATACTAAATGACACGTAAATAGTATATACCGGCTAGGGTATACCTGGATTTGTCGGAATCGTTACAACTATCATCCATCTTGAAGCGTTTAAGCACATCATGGACATACTTCGTTTGATGAATAAACATGCCATCTTTCTTCTGATCTACCTGCAATACCAAAAAGAAAGTTAATTCGCCCATGGCGCGCATCTCAAACATTTTCTTCATGACTGCTTCAAATTCCTGACACATAGTAACTCTTGAGGTAGCAAAGATGATATCGTCCACATAAACCTGAACGAGTAGAAAATCACCCCCTTTCCGTTTGACAAACAAGGTTCTGTTGATCTTCCCTCTCTCAAACCCATTCTCTAGCAAGTAATCTGAAAAAGTTTCATCTCTTTGTGTGCAGCAAATGCCAGAAACAGTCGAATTGCCTCCTGTCTGGCCACAGGAGCAAACTCTTCGTTGTAATCAATTCCTTCCTGTTGATTAAACCCTTTAACTACCAATCTTGCCTTGTTGCGAATGATTATCCCCTTCTCATCTCTCTTACATTTATAAACCCACTTTGTACCGATAGTGTTCACTTCTTGCGGGTTTTCAACTAACTGCCATACGTCCATCTTCTCAAACTGTGCCAGTTCTTCCTGCATGGCTTCAACCCACGAACTATCCTTCAGTGCCATTTGATAATTCTTTGGTTCAATCTGACTGATGAAGCAGGTGTACAAGCATTCATTTATAATACCCGTGTCTTTAATGCTTGCATACACACATGTGTATTCATCCAAACTTCTTCTAGTGCGTACACCATCAGAAGGATTACCGATCACATTCTTCAAAGGATGATTCTTGTGAATTTTGGTGGTCTGTACTGGACCGACTTCCAGATCATTCTCTAGATTTAAAGAGAGTTCATCAGAGTGAGGCTGAGGTTGAGTGTGAAATGGATTGTAGAATTCATCTTCATTCGAGACAGCTGGAGTATCAAACGCACTTGATGAGGTCGGTTGATTTTTGTTATATTGCGGACGTTGTACAATGTCCTCCTCTTCGTCATACAGCATCTGTGATGCCATTTTCTCATTAATGTCTGCAAAATCCAAGTAAGGCACATTAAAAGATTTGAATAGCTTATCATAGTCGAAAGCCTCTGCCGGTCCCATGCTAGGCCTCGGTGATTTGTAACTAGTAATGTCAGTGTTACAGACCACCTCAACCTTGCTGTTTGATAGATTAAAGACTCTTCTATTGGGTGTCCCAACAACATAGCCAACTAAGATACCATCATCAGCTTTCTCACCAAATTTAGAGTTAGTATTTAATATCGAACATGGGGATCCGAAAGGTTCAAGACCCTTCAAATTTGGCTTTCTACCATGCATAAGTTCATAACAGGTTTTATTTAATCTTTTAACAGTTAAAACACGATTAAGGATATAACAGGCTGTAGCAACAGCCTCAGCCCAGAACACCACGGGAAGTTTAGCATCTGCCAGCATGGTCCTGGCGCCTTTGATTAGAGTTATGTTCTTCCTTTCAGCTACTCCATTTTGTTGCGGAGTATATGGGGCGCTGTACTGATGCTCTATCCCTTTCTGTAAGCAAAACATCTCCATCTGATAGTTCTTAAACTCTGTACCATTATCACTCCTGATGTACTTAACCTTCCTCCCAACAATATTTTCCACCTTGGTAATCAAGTTAATTACCAATTGAACTGTCTCATATTTTGCCTTCAGAAAATAGACCCAAGAGTATCGAGAGTAATCATCGGTTACCACCAAACAGTATGAAGTTCCTCCTAGACTCTTTACATTCACAGGACCAAAGAGATCCATGTGAAGTAGGTCTAAGGTGCTGACAATTGAGTTAACCTTCTTGGAGTGATGAGGCTTTTTGTGTTGTTTTCCTTTCTTGCATGACACACATTGATCTTCAAAATTGAAATTCTTCAAGGGAACCCCAAGTACCAGCCCATTCTTGACAATATAGTTTATCTTGCAAAGATGAATATGACCCATTCTTCGGTGCCACAACTCTGACTCAGATTCTGTTGCTTTTGACAGAAGACATGACTCTTCGGCTGCCGTCTCGGTCGATCTCATATCCATTACATACGTGTTCTTTTCTCTTGGAGCCTTCATCACGACCCAGGTTTCTGGTATCTTGAAACCGGGATAAAGTACGAGTGCCTCATCTTTTGTAAAATGAACAGTGTAATCTTTGTCACAAATCTGAGAGACACTCAACAGGTTGTGCTTCAGCTCTTCCACAAAATTTACTTTTTCCAACTTTATTTTTCCATTCATCACAGTCCCAATACCAGTAATTCTTCTTCCACTTTCTTCTGCAAAACTAACCCTTCCTGCTTAAACAGACTTCCAATCACGTAACAATTTCTTGTTACCAGTCATGTACCGGGAACAGCCACTGTTAACAACCCACATATTATTTACAGCCCTGTTCGACAGTTCCTGCACAATTAAAGAAATAGATTAAAATATGGGGACCCAAGACCTTCTGGTCTTGGGTTGATTAAACCTGTTATCCGGCATCCAGTACCTTGATTGCCCAAAGTCAGTTTGAGGAGAGTTTCTATAAGTTTTGAAAGGAAAATTTCTAGATGACTGGCTATGAGGCCATCCAAACCTTCGTGAATTAATGGAATTATAATTGTTGGTTTGGTAATTCACTGGGAAAGAACGAGACCGATTTCTTTGAAATCTTGGATTAGTCCAATGATTGAAATTTGGTGTGTTCACATTCTTACCAGCATCATAATTAGTATTCGTTTTATTCTCAGATTTAGTAGGCCTCATATTTTTAGAATTTCTTTGTTTCAGAGGACAATCAGCGACAAGGTGTCCTATCCTGTTGCATCTAAAACAACTTCTGTTAGAACTATTCTGGCTGTTTTGAACTTTCGTCTCAAAAGTTGTTGCAGATGTCGAGGTTGCGTTACTATCCATTTGTCTCACATATGGTGGGACGAACGGATTTAGGGAAGATTTTTTTCATCAAACTTATAGTCCTCCCCTCGTTTCAGTAACACAACCTCTTCTTTTATCTCACCCGATTCGGATGACTTGTCCGAATTTGACAAGACAGAACTAGAGACAGAACTTGTGACATTAGAACTTGTCTTACTTGTTTCATTCTCATTAACTTCAGTTTCTTTAGCAGAATCTTTTATTGGAACTGTCTGACTAATTTCAACATTCGCAGATGCTGATTACTAGGATTATATGTATAGTTATTGTTGTATGGTGGTGGGACTTCAGAGAATCCAATTCCCCCTTTGTTAACCGGGGAACGTTGAACACTTATGATGTGATCTAACATCGCAGAAGAATTTCTAAATTGTTCAATTTTTCTATTCAGTTCCACCACTTTTACCTGGTAATCAGCTATCTGTTTATCTTTTTCAGCAATTAGTTTGGTCTTTTCTTCTAACACTTCATAACTAAGATCAATAACTTGTATTTTTTCAGCTAGAGTGGCTTTAAGACTTCTGATATCCTTTTCACTAGCTTTTAATTTTACCGAGTAACTGTTTTCTTCAGTTTTAGAATAGTGATGTTCTTCTTTTAAAATTTTAAATTGAGTGTCCAAACTAACAAACTGATCAGTTAGTGTTTTCAATTGATCAGACAGTTTTTCACATTGTTCACAATGAGATTCAGAACATACCTCTGAGAGTTGATTGTTCACTTCTGCCATGTATTCTTGAACTTCCCCCGTCTCTTTGTCACTTCCTCCAGTTTCGATGTTTACCAGATTGCCTGTTCGAACACCTCCTCAACTTGTATATTCCAGTTGTATCCACCGTTTTGTTGAGATACCATAGCCTTATTTTCACTTCCACTCCCATTCTGTTGAGCAGGCCTGTTTTGGCTTCGTTCGACTCTCTCATTTGTACACTCTTTAGAAAAGTGACCATTTTGCTGACAGTTATAACAACGAAATTTTGACTTATCAAAACCCGGTCTTTCTCCAACGAACTTTCTACCAGTTTTCTTCATAAATCTATTTACCCTTATTACTATCATAGCCATCTGCTACTGCAGATCCATTTCTTCCAGATCATCAGCGTCGATCTGATCATAGTCTTCATCCAAAGTTGCAGGGACGACTATTTTTCCTTTGATGTAATTCTCATAAGATGCAATGAAGGAGGCATAAAGAGCAAACTGTTGTTCAGCTGATTTCACACTCATAGGCATCTGTGAGTAGTTCTTGCTAGAAGCATTGGTTGAGAAATTACCAGTTGTGGTTTGAGGTTTTGAGGAACTACTACCTCCTGCTACGAAACATACGTCACCATCCATATTGAGTATCACATGACCATTTGGAGTGGAGTTTGGTTCCCCTTTTGAGTAGTAGGCAGTGGATTCTGATTTTGAACTTGAGTTTGGAGTGACTTTAGCACCATACATTCCCGGATCCTGAACCTGATCAGTAGGTGTCTCCTTTCGAGCCATGTTAAGTTCAAAATTCCCTAACTTATTTACCACCGTCTCCAAATCAATCTTCTCAAAGTCCTTATCTTCTCTCATCAGAACTGTGTACATCTCCCATTTTGGTGGGAGAGCATCAAGAAGCTTTTCCACTATCTCTTCTTCCTTGTATTCAATGGAGTAGTTATTTAGCTCGGTCATCAGATGATAATATCGTGTGATGATGTCATCAAGTGATTCGTTTTTCAGATACTTGAATACTGAGAATTGAGTTTTCAGCAGCTTTGTCTTGGAGGTACGTATCCCAACATTTCCTTCATATCTATTCTCTAGTGCTTCCCATAGCTCTCTAGCAGTTTTGTATTTTTTGAAAGTATGAAGAATCTCTTGTGGAAGTGCCATAGTTATAGCTTCATGCGCTTTACTTTCTGCCTCATACATTTTCTTTTCATAATCTTCCATCTTACTATACTTCTTAATTTGTTCACGACCTTCAAACATGGACGTTGGTGGAATGTACCCGTCTTGAATGCATACCCACATCTTTGCGTCTTGATACTTCACATACTGTTCAAATCTATCTTTCCATCCAACGAAATCAGTACCTTTAAGCAGTTTTGGAGCTTTAGTTGCTGAACCAGCTTCAACCTCCATCTTTACCAGTTCAGTGATGTTTATCGAAGTCATACTTGAACGAAGCGAGACTTAGAACTTAAAAATAAGATTTTGTGTGCAGTAAGCAGCGAAGTTAATACAACTTCGCTTAAACAACTTCGCTGACCACATAATTTCGCTGACCACACAACTTCGCTTCATCCTATATCTTCGCTAAAAACCCTAGTTTGGATGACGGCAACTTCGCCGGAAGAAGGAACGAGGTTTGCAGGTTAAACACAGTAGATTTCGAGGGTTGTGAGGTTGTTTGGAAGATGTAATTGATGAGTATTGAGGGGCAATGGACAAAAGAGAGGTTTTTCAACGTGAAACAGTACCGCGAATTGTCTAACGAAACAATCTTAACACTCGTGTGATAATCCCGAACCACACAATCACGAGCAAAAAGCTCTGATACCAATTGTAGGTTCCTAGCCGGATCTTCACAGGAGTATCTCGTAACAAGAGGGTGAGGAATCCCCACGTATACGATACGAGTGTCGAGAAGATTAATACGTTGAATATATATAAACACACGAGAATATAAGATAATACTTGATATATTGCAATGCTTAATAACCAAGGTAACAAACACGTGACTCAGAGAATCGCCAAAACCAATCGTCAAAAGTCTACCCAAAACAGCTGAAGTTATGGGTTTATAACACTCGACAACTTCGCCTAACATACTAGGCGAAGTTGTCATAACTTCGCTGACTTTAAGTTCGCTTAAACAAGGCGAACACATAAGAACACGTTTTTAATACAAACGAACAATTTAAACGACTACAGACACAAATAAACACGAGATACTGAACTACTGGCATTATGCACCAACAACGTTAAAAACGGAAAACTGTTAACCCACCAATATCCTTGCACCCGTGGATCCCCACCCCATTACCCACTACGTTAAAAGCGGAAAACTATCTGCTACGGTTGGCACAACAAACTATATGAGATTGTGATCGTTAATAAACCACTAGGATGTGCCTACCACATTAATTGGTTTACCAGCGAAAAGCGGGCAGTGTTCACCGATGCCCGTGTCTCTCCCGTTATTTAAGCTTGTCAATGTCATATCATTTTCTTAATTTCCATCACATTCCTACTTGTTAGTTTGTAATTCCCCAAATAAAAACTTTTGTTTCTGCAAATTAAGTAATAATCACTTTATAACACGGTCTATCCAAGATATATGCATACACCATTATAAATGTGCACAATCAAATCACGTATGCCCACCATTTACCATTTTTATAGTTCGTTGATCGACAACTTTGTGACTTTAATTTGAGCATTTTTTTCATCTCATGTTTATATTTCAACTCTAACTCCTCACAAATTAACACAAAATTCAATACGTTACGTTGATTAAAAATCACAAAACCTACAAACCTACTTTATTAACAAATATTTCACAAAACACAATGCATCTCATATATATGCATACATCAATAATTTAGTGTGCGACTCTGCAAAAAAAACAACATCCAAAAATCCATATGCACATGCGAAAGCACACTCGCACTTATAATCCATTGTACACCACACCAAACAATATAAAGGGATAATTTTCGCGAACCCAACAACACGCGAGTACTTTTGCTAGTATAATAAAAGAGTGGATTTTCATAAAAATGACACACAGCAAACATTTGACTATTTATTCAATGGCATTTCAAATTCAATTTTATTTGATTTTAAAAAAAAAAGTTAACAGGTCCAGTTTTGTTAAAACCCAACAGAAAAGTGAAAAACCGTAAATCGGTTTCCTCCTCCGCCGAGTTCTTCCTTCCATCTGGTTCTTTCTCTAATTGATGTCTCAATTTTCTCTCTAAATCCTAATTACATCAGTTAATCCTTTGGTGGTTCAATTTCGACATCATCATCGTTCACTGTTTCAATCTACAAGGTATGTATATTCTTTCATCTAATCTGTGAATCTTTGCTTCGATGAAGAGACCTTAAATCTTAAAATTTTGTCAATTTATGTATCATTCGATCGATTTTAGAATATGTTTTTTTGTTATATTCGACCATCGATGCTAATATTAATGAAAACCATAATCTACTGATGTTAATTAAATATTCCTATGGATTGTTTTGGCTCATGTAGGCGGTGGAAGATTGCATTTTTAAATGGCTATTTTGCAAGGTAGGATTTCAATATTCATATTTGTTTCTAAGGCTGCACGCCAAGTGTTCGATATATTGCGTGAATAAATTTACTTTATCTTATGGTATGTGAAATAGGTTGAGTTATCTTATAAAGACGCAGAACTTCGATTTCTTCAAGTTTGTTAATTGTTACACAATATATACAAGGTATTTTAAGTTTGTTGACTTGGTATATATTTTTTTACCCTGTTGAGATAACTTGAATTTGCTTCCGAATGAATAATCTGTATATGCAGATTTTTTCCATGAACGAAATATTAAGAGCATTAATGATATGTTACGTGACGAGGAGGTATTTTTAAAATGCTTATACAACTCATGGTTGGATTTATCTCAACGTTTTGGGCTTTATTACATATCTTAGAAGAGGAAAGAGACCTTGATCCACATGATCGTCTAATTCATGTTTATTATTTAACAAGAGACAAAGTGACAAACATACATTGGTTTTATAATATGTTTTTGTTCTGCTTTTTGATTATAATAATATCATATAATTTTGTATTAGGAGCATGTACAAAACAAGTTAGTTTTGCGGTTTTACCTTCGTGAGATAATATTTGTATCCATAAAACTGATTTGGATAAACCTACTTTACTTACAAACTTTTTTCTATTTTGTTTTAGGAAAAGAGGTTGACATTAAATATATACTTTCAAAAAAACTACTTAAATAGTTTAGAAGCAAAAACAAATGCTAATGCTGAAAGAAAAGATAAGTATTTTTTTTATTTATTTATAAAATATTTTCTTGCAAATTAGACTAAATAGGCAGGTTAAGTGTGTGTGCATATTTTCATAGACTGTCTATGCTAAATGCTTCATGGTAAAATGTATTTTGTTCCTTTATCGTGAAATAAATCTATAATTATATATCCCATTATACTACATATATTAGAGATACATATGTGCTACATATCTTGGCGATAGTGTTGTAAAGCATCATGCTTCCTTTTATTATTTCATATTCTTATTAATGCATTTATTAGGGTTGAATACTTCTTATTCAAAATGGCTCATATTAGTCAAATTTAAATATTTTTGGCTAAAGTGATATCGGTCAGGCCAAACATCCATGGTATGATCACCATAAAGGACATTTCATCTAATGTAATATTTTGTTAAATGAGTTTTTTACTCACTACTCTTAGCTTCAATAGTAGTTAAAATGTTTATCTTTTCTATTATTGTGTATTCAAGACTGGATGACTATATGACACATTGGTTTTGGTTGGATCAATTCAACTATCAATGGGCTTATTATGAACACGAGAGCAAAGTAAGTTTATGTGATCAGAACTTTCTTGATAAACATGTGGGTTCTATGTTATTTCACTTAGTATGCAAAATGAAGTTGGGTTGAAAGGTCTATAACTGTATATAGGTTCAGTTCAAAATTGGTTCCAAGTAACATGAGTTTTTCGATAGGATGGTTTATTATTTACAATGGTTTTGGATGTTATAAATAGAAGAAACAAAAAAGATTTCGCAAGTTTTTATATGGACAGGAATGATGTGTACATTTTGACTCTATTAAGGTCAAATGAAATACTTAATGACTTTGATATTAATGTCAATTCCAGAAATTCCTAAAAATTTAAACTTATAACACATTTTTTTCATATGATCGTTTATTACATAGGTTTTGGATACTATAAATATAAATGTGTATATTTGTTATCATGATTTTTTTTGGGATGTGATTTTGTTCAAATTTCAATAAAATATATTAATTAAACAATTTTTATGCAGATTTCAATAAAGTATATTAATTAAACAATTTTTATGCAGATTCAAAGGAACCTACAACTGAGAGGAGAAAGGCAAGTGTCTTCGATTGATGTTTGAAAAGCATCGGAAGTTAGGATCCAACAAGTTCATGGCTCCATCATTTTCTTGGACCATCAGAAGAAATTTCCAGCAAGTTTGGAGGTCAGCTGTCTCTCAACCGGCTAAGCGTGCAAAAGTGAACAAATGAAATTACTAAGTTTAAATAATGCATTTCCCTAGAAACAAAGATAGTTTCTATAGATGTTATTGGCAAAATGTTACACCCTGCAATGATTAGTTATACACTTATACTTTGCTTATACCATTAACATGAGCTACTTTAATTTTCAATTTTCGTATTAACACAAGTATATAAGCTTGATGGTCATAACTGGGTGATGTCGCTACGCTTTTAATTGAATTCACAAATGCCTCTTACTTTACTTATGGTAAATGATATTTTTTTAACATAGTAATTCTTCTATTTTCATTATTATACATAATTTTTAGTTTATAGCCCCTGTAATACACGGGTTCTAACATAGTAATTTATATAATTATAATTTTGGGGGTAGGTAGGCTTTCACTGTTGTACAACATGCTTCTGGGTTTGTACAGTTTTTTTTTTACCTCCTTACGTGTGTATCATTGGTTTCTGTTGTTATTGTTGCATATTGGGTTGTAACTTATGATTTGAAAGTGTTTTCAACATTGTTTGGTGTACATTATTCATCTGTTGTTGTACTTGGTTTTTTACTTGACCACAAAATCCACCTTCACGCTTTCTCACACCACTGTCATCTTTTTCATCACATTCTCTTCCTCTCTCTCACCATCACCTTCATCTTAACCTACTGTTTCCGGGTTCAATATTCGTAACCCTAGGTGGCAGTGGCCGAAAAACCCTAATCTACCCACAGCGATGGCCGACACAAAGCTCATTATTGTGGATGTTTAATATTATCCAGCTAAGTATTTGCTCAACTATATTATCTTATCTTATTGTGGATGTTTAATTTAATACGTATCTTATTCCTTTTGATGATACCTCTAGGTCGATTCATTAGAGTATGTAAGCACACCCTAAGATGAATAGCTATTTGGTTTGTCATACTCAAGTATTTGGGCTATGAACCTAAATAAATGAAGAACTTTACTGATGCTTAAAGCGTATAAAGGAATAAATCTTTAGTATCGTTTTTATGTATAAATCTATATGTTGCCAATTTTAATGACGGTTTCTGTTTAACAGGGACTATCAACTAGAGTTTATATAAAACTAGGAAGATTCCTAGCGCGTTGCGCCAGGTTGATGTTATTAACAGTCGTACTCGTATAACTTATCAAATCGTGCAGTGCGTCTGCGAGTCGAGGTGCATTCGATCGGTGTCGGGTTACAAAACCAGTAATAAACCCCCAAAAAAAAACTTCGTCCAGAATCGACGAACAAAAAAAACTCGCTAGGAAAAAAGCCGTAGGTTGCGACCACGAGCTGACATGAATCATTTACATAAAACCAAAAATATACGCGCATTGTGGCCGTGACCTAACGCAAATTCATTAAGAATCAATGGACAAAAAAAACTCACAGGGACAAATATCTTAGGTTGCGACCGCGAGCTGACACGAATTTGGCCAGAATCACTAGATGGTATCAACGGTAAAAGAATACATATTTTACAATTGCGAACTGACACGAATTTAAAGAAAAAACAAATACAAAAGGCGACCAACCACGTGAGGCCACGATGACCAATCACGTGGTTGCGCCGCCAAATATCTCTTTTATTATATATAATAATATAATTAAGGGGAAGTTGAAAATTTCATCACACTCCGTCTCAAATTTCCATGCCAATCTCCCTCTCTACTTTTAACAATTCCCTACACAAAAGTTATAATATTCCCGCTCCACAGTAATGAAGATGCTTATCGGTGGGATTATAAATTAATTATAAAAATGATATTAAATGCAACATGAAAAGCTAATCATTCTTTTAGCGCATGAAAAGATAATTATGATAGAAAGAAAAGAAAATGAAACACGGAAATTACTTTTTGGTTTAAAAAAATAAATACTAAACAAAGAAAATTGATGAATTAAATTTCATATTTATGTAGAGTTCAAATTGGGGATTGGGTGTGGGCAACAAGAGTCGAACCCAGGTAACCGACTTCTAATCATTAGGGTAAAAAACTCATTGAGGAACCAAAGTAATAGGTTTATTAATGTGATATAGTTTGGCAACTTATTAACCAAAAGAACACGTCGATTATTTTTTATTAGTTTTCCACCTATATGCATTATTTCTAACCTTAGTTAGTAATTAAAAAAAAGTTATAGTTGTACGTATATAAATCAATGTATGTATCATAGTCATTTATCTTATAAAATCATACTTAATTTGTTAATTAGAACTATTCGTAGTCATAATGGTGCATCACAAATAAATTGACGATCAAAATAAAAACATACATTTATGTAATACAAATGCTAAATGCAACTATACCTAAATATGGCATACCAATGTGTCGTTAAATACCTAAATGTTAGTGACACAAAATATTAAGTGCCACTAAAATTGTATGCTAAGAAAATGTGGCACACGCAGAGTGTCACTAAAACTTAAATGTTAGTGGCACATATGCTTAATGCCACTAAAAGTGTTTGCCAAGAACATATGGCACACACAAAGTGCCACTAAAACCTAAAATAGTGGCAAAAAAGCTAAATGACATAAAAAATGTATTCCACTAAATGGCATTTTTTTTGTAGTGAATGTATATCTTACTTGACTTGTTTTTTGCAGTCATGGTTGATCAAGTACCCCTAAAGTATGTTGATACACATAACATTGCTGGATGTCTATTTGATACACATAACATTGTTCGATGTCTATTTGATCCACCTCCAGCTCACAAGGAGTTCAAATCTATGATTGTGGGGCTGAATACTTACAGGATTTCTCACGCTTTATGAGAAAATCATGTTATTTGCAAAAAGATGGTGACAGACTTTTGGAGTCATGCCTCTATCAATCAACGAGGTGTCGGGGGTATAGTTACTACAGAGTCAAAGATCTAGAAGAAACCAATAATTGTATCTAAGGTCATTATTCATGAAATGTTACTATTTGGTGATCAACCTGGTTACCCTACAGAATATTCTACTGAGGCTGTAGCAGAGATAGTTCAACGAATAGGATATGAGAGAACCTATCCTCTTTCCATCAAGAAGTTGTTTCATCCGTATTGGAGGTTCTTGATTCACACATTCTTTACGTGTGTCCCAGGACGAAAGGGGGGTTCTGACGAGATCAACCACACTTAGATATCGGTTGTGGTTTCTATGATCATGGACTGGAACTACAACTACTCTAAGTTCGTGTTCGATGAGATGATAAGCAACCTGAAGGGGAAAAAGAAGGATATGTTTATGATGTATCTGAGATCCTTACAGATGATCTTTGATCCTCATTATCCTGATTTGAATAGATCTGTAGAGATGCTCGATCTTAAGGCCATGGGTTCGAATACCTTTGGTTTGATGAAGCAGTCAAGAAAGGGGCGAAAGTGGTTTATCAGGGGCTTCATTCGTTGGTAAAGTTTGGAAGATTTGCAGAAACTGAGGCTGCTGCTGCTACTACTACTGTTGCTGAGGAACATGTTGTTCCTATTCAAAGGCCTACAAATGCCTTTGAAACTATTTCTGATGACGAATCTGACAGTTCTCCATCTCAACCCTTGGAGCTGAACATCAAGTGCGACTATCTGTACCCACTTCTAAACAACTTGAAGATTTTGAGACATTTAAAGAAAATCTCCAGTGAACAGCATTGAAGCTTCCTCAATCATTGTGACACATGATGATGATGTTGAAGATGAGCCAGCCACCGATCTTATTCCATGAAAGCGTCGAAAGAAAGATCCAAGACCGGGTGTGCTGGCAAGTGATCTTATGCCAACCGTTCAACCGACACCAAATGTGCCCGTCATTGTTGAGTCCCAATTTGAACAAGGCCCGTCTGTTGAAGCCCAACATACTCAAGATCAAGTTTTTGATGACATAATGCAAGAATTTGTGTTTGAAGCCCATATCTAATCAACCACTGAACCCTCTGGTTCATCTGATCCGATCCGACTGGTCAAGAAATCTCAAGTGTGCAACTGAGAAGATTGCTCACATTCTAGATATGCAAGATAAATTTTTAGAAGATAAGAGTAAAGGGATTTCTTTGGAAGCTGAACAAGTCGATATACACGCTTTACAACGCAAAGTCTTTGAGCTTGAACAAGACTCTGTGGTGAAAGATGTACGTATTCAAGAGCTTGAAGCCAGCAACACTGATATAGACTCAAAGATTCAAGAGCTTCAAGCGAGCATGGGTGGTCTTACCGCTTTGTACTTTGATCTCCAACAAAAGCTCGTTAAACGATTTGGAGATGACTTTAAAGGGGGGTGATGATAGCAGTGATAAGACTGTTGGTGGTGAGCAAGATGCTCCTGTTCATAGAGGCTCCAGTTTGCGTCCTGCTTCAAATATTTATACTTCGGCGCAACTAGAGAAATACTTAGCCGCTCCACCCAAGACTGTTGAATAAATGGAAAGAATCAAAAGGAAGATGTTGATCAGGAAGAACTCTAATTAGAATGTCGTGTCTTCCGACCATCCAGATAAATCTGTGGTGGAACTTCAAAAGGGATTTTCTGATAAGTATGGAGATCATTCGGGGGTCGTTCATTGGGATACGATATAGATAAAGAGATGTGGTGGGTCAAGCGCAGGTCAGGGAATATGGAATACTACAAAAAGCTGAATGCTTTTGGATCATGGTTGAAAGTCGACTTGAGTGATTTAATACAAGCTCCTTTCCACAATCCAAATCATGATCCAAAGGCCATCAATTTCTGGATCTTTTTGAGCGACCAAGTTGAAAAGGGATTCCCCGATATGCCTTCTACTGAATTGTTTGTCAAGAAAGCGAAGGGGGTACGTGATCCGTATACGAATAAGCTGATTCTGAATGTTATGTGGCCTCCAACTACTAAAGTGACGTCCATTCCGATCACTAAGAGATTTCATGAAGGTGCTATTTATAAGATGAAGTTTTGGACCTATGATGGTGAGACGACTACTGTTATTATATGGCTAAATAAGGGATAGTACCGTATTGTTGATTCACGGGACTTGTTGAAGTTCGGTGAAAATGTCATCAAGACCCTTAGCAGCTTTTAAATCACTACTGAACCACTTTATGAGCCAGCTGCTAAGGAGTATACTGGTATGGTTGGATCGATTATACGCACAGGTTTATGGGCAAGTGCTTACAAAGAGGCTTATGCTGAAGTGCTGGAACACGAGTGAAGATCAAGCTATAAACCAAGGGGGAGATTGTTGGGCTACACTTTATCGTTTATACTTTGTCTAGTTGGGCTTGGTTTTGGGCTATTATGTAACACCGATATCTATTGATTTCGGTGGGCTATTGTATGGGTTTCGGCTTTTGGATGTTTGGTATTATAAATACCTTGTAACTAGGTCAATACTAGGAGTCGGTCATTAGGAGAACGGAGAGAGACGTAGGGTTACATAGCATTTTGATTCCAATCATATTGTAATCCGTGTGAAGGGCTTAAGTACCCAACGTTGAATAAAACGTGTGTTTTGAAGTCATTCTTGTGTTGATCTGTGCTTGTTTGTGTTTGTCTTGAATCGATTCGTTGTTAGTTTCCGCCTAACAACGGGATAATTGATATCACACAGAACGATCCCGCCTTGGGACTTACACTAAGGGATTCTAATCCAGTAAAACAAAACATAAATTGCTTATGCCTACAAATAATACTAAGCAAACTAGGAGCTACAACCGTGGATTCATCTCCACTAGAATATCCAACAACCTTCCAATGCAAATATTCATAGAGCATGTCGATATCCTAATTTAGGTCTTGAGAAGCACTCGTTACACCTCTAGGAGAAGTAAAATCAACTTCTCCTGAAAAGGAAGGAGTAACCTCAACCTCCTTGGCAAGGGAGGAGGTAACCAAACTTATCCATCACTAACATTAGAAGGTTGGATAAATGGAGAAACCACAACTAGAACACCACAAGAAGGCTAATATTTCGAAATAGCCTCCAAACGTCCTTCTTCATTCTCACCAGCTCCATCAAACATAGCTTCCCCAAACTTGCTGCTGACAATATACGCGAACCCTTATTGCAAAATATTTTTCTTAAAGGTCCACCAGATCGATGGTCTAAAGAGTACGCAAAGGTAAAGCATAGTGATCGCCATAAGCAATACCTTCGGTATAAATATCACCAAGGATAGCGTTAAACTCACTACTGTGCAAGAGGTAAGTCACAACGTTAGGGAACTCGTGCTTAAACAGCCAACACCTATCAACAAGAAGCTCATAAATACGCTCATGAGGATTGGAAAAATAAATCTCAGAAGCCACCTTCTCATTATCAAGCTTCTCCTTCTCAACTAATACTACCTTATCTTGACTAACCTTACGCCTTTACTCATGTTGATCCTTGCAAATAACTTTCGAATTCTGCTTCTCAACGTTTATTGCCACACGTGCGAAGGAAATTTGTCGGGTCAATCTATTTACATGAGCAGATAAAATACCATTCTTTTTCTCTTCTTCATCCAAAGTAGCTTCAAGTTCCTCATTATCAGCCCGTAAGCTCTTAAGTCGCTCTATGAACAAGAGCAGTAAGGCGGACAAAACCTAATAATATCTTACTCATCACCTCGTCATCATTCAAATCTTCACAAATCTCCTTCTCGATCGAAGGCATACAATGCAACAAAAAACCCTCATAAATGGATGCTTTCTTGAATGTGTCATAATTTTAAATATTCCAGTTGGGTACACAAGTAACACTACTTACACTTGAGGTATCACCAATAATGTCACTATCCTTAATAACTTCCTTCGACTTTCCCCTGTTCATTGGCTTCTTAGAAGAAATAAACTTCACATATTCGACTTCTCAACCTTCTCAGAATTACTTATATCAACCTCAGTAACAACATCCACCTTACCAACAGGTTTCTCAAAAAAAACAAATCAGCCCCAAGCATGATCTTTAATGGCGAAATAGCTGCACCCCTTGAAAGTTTCCAATAATGGATACAATAGGGGGTAGCATCCTCATCACTAATTACAAGGCTAAAACAAATAAGTTACAAAGTTGAGAGAAAAATTCAAGAAACCGTTTAAGAAGAAAAAAATGAAGCTCCTCAGCATTACCTAGTTGAATGCATCTTCATGCTTCGTGTAAACAAGGCAAAGGGAAGAATGAATCGGAAATAAAAAGAATGTGTGTTTTCCAAGTAAAAGTGAAACTAATGACACTAGAAGTCAGACCATTTCCAACGAGTATTCTCAATACTCAACCAATCGTGGTGTTCCGCTAATGGAAAAAAACCATCGTTACGTGATGAAAGTTCATAGCTAAGTAATCGCACACGATTTCAAAATACATAATCCTAGTGACACCAAAAGTTACCAATTGACCTAGGCTAACGTGATTATGCATGATAACGTTCAATAAAGAATGTTTAAAACAGATTACAAATATTTGACGATAAAAGAAACGAATGTATAAGGTGACCTTTTTGAACCCTTTTTTAAAAACAAAATAAACAAAAGGGAAGGTCTCACCTTATAGTCGAACAAAAAGGAAGATATCGCTGGGGAACAAGCAAATACTCAATGGTTTTTTTAGAAAAAAAGATGGCGAAAAAGAGAAGTTGTAACTATATTTAACAGTTTTCTCAAATATAAAAGAGGTTTTAAAGTATTAAAGGGTCAATGCTCTAAGTCTATCAAAACCCTTGGTAGTAACTGTAAAAATTAGTCACATCGATGGTTATTAAACCGCCATCTCCGCATCATTATGAATATAATACACGATACGTTGATACCAGAAGTTCCCAGCTTCTAACCCTAAGCTTCAGTCGTGAAAGCTTCGGGCCACAAGCTCCCGGCATTTAGGGTATACGTTAGAAACATTTTCCAGCTTGTAGGCTTCAATAAACAGTCCTAAAACAACAAAATGGGTATATGCATTGGTCGATGAAGAGGCATGTCGCTGAGCCGAAAAGCATTAAACATCTATGGGGAACATCATGAAGAAAAGGCGTTAAGTCACAAGCATTCATCATTGAAATTCGAATACTTCTGATGACGTGGGTACCCTTACCCACTCATAAACCGAGGCTCATAAACTGATAAAGCTTAGGAACATAGAAGTAGGTAACGCAAGATGCTAGACAAGGAAGCTCGTAGCTTCTTCCCCAAGATTCCTAAGTTGACTAGGAAGCTCTCGATACAGTAAAACGCAGAAAAGTCATGATTGACATGACATAAAGCTGGTACCTACCATAAAGCGAAAGTGATGACATGACTAGGGCAGAACCCAGGTTGCATCAAAATGTCATGTACTAGCTATAAGCTGAAAGAAGAGCTGACCATTTCCACTTAAGAAGAGCTGACCATTCTCCCACTCTCTCTCATCGGAATAACATTCTCTCACCGGAATAACACTCTCCCAAATACTACTCACTAAGAGATCTCCCTCTCTAAAGAGTAATCATCATTTACTGAGTTGTTGAGACTCTGAGCTACTAAGTACACGAGCTGCTGAGGCACAACATCATCAGCTCAATCCAACCCCAATGCCTCATATCACCTCAGCTGCTCTCTAACCATTGGGTCTCGACCGCTATTTATATCTCCTCTTACATTATCTATCTCTAGTATGCAGGTCTATATTTACTTTTATATACTCTCATGGGATAAATTACTAATGTTGAGGGTCGGAGGGTGGTCCAGAGACCGGGTCTCTGGTCCCCTTCTAATGAGTTCTTTCGTGTTGTAGGTACAAGCAGGAAGCTAGAAGGTGACCCTGGAAGCATCCATACAGTCACACGACCATACCTTCATTGTTGCTATATCCGTTGTAGCAACAGCTGTGTTACGTTTATGTTATCAAATCTTGATATCAATTACGCTCCAATCAAAGAGTAGGCTTTGTCCTTAGAAAACTTAACCATTGTTCCAAGAAGATCATATTCAAAACATAAATGTGCGTTAAGAAAGCAATACGGTTATGGGCTGCCTTAATGGAAAATGTCAACCCTATTACCAGTTTAATTGTAAATATAACATTATAACTAAGAATTAAAAGTATATTTAAAGCCTTAGTAAAATCTTTGTCGAAAAAAGTGACATCCTAAGTAAATGCATTTGTATTGATGCACATGAGAAACATTTTGTTTTAAAATATATAGAGTTCGGTTAAACTTAGTTGACTCTTAGATTGTATGGGGTAATGAAATAAAGTAGGAATATTGTAATGAGGAAATGAATTAAATGGATGAGAGAATGAAATAAATATTTACCCTGTGATTTTTGATAATTGGAAAACAATGAAGGAATATGAAGGAATGAAATACATTTTATTAAAAATGACAAATTACCCAAGCATCCAAAAAGTAATTTTTTTTACGCAACATTATCCAATTCTTGAAAAAAATATATTTAAGTAAATTTTTTAAAAAGTTCTCAACTAAAATAAATTTAAAATCATTCAAACTTTTCTAACCATAAAAAAAATGTCATCTAAATTTGTTAAGTAGAAAAAGTAAAAACAAAAATAATGTTATCCAAATCAACGATGAATCACTTATTTATGGAGGGAAAATAGTTTTGTTGTCTTATTGGAAATCTTATTCTTTTTTACATGGAAATCAAAAGATGAATTATATATAATAACTAAGATATAAGAGAACAAAATAGAGAAACCAAAATAAGATGAAATGGAATCAAAATAAACGAGGTGTGGTAGGAATGAAATAAGGTAGCGTTTGTATGTAGTAATGGGAGGCGGAATGAAATTGACCATTACGAAGGAATGAGGAAAATGTGTTTATCCCATGAAAGTATATAAATAGTAAATATATATATATATGCATACTAGAGATAGAGAATGCAAGAGGAGTTAGTGGTTACGGTTATAGAGAAGCTGAGGCGATATCAGGCTGCTTAACCAGTGACTGGTCGTTGAAGTTGGATTGATCTGATGGTGTTATGCCTCAGCAGGTCATGGACTTAGCAGCTCAAAGACCAAACATCTTAGAGAATGACAATTACTCTTTGGAGAGGGAGACCTCTTAGTGAATATTACATTGAAGAATCTCTTGAGAGTATTATTCTAGAGAGAGATTATAGTGAGATAGTGGGACAGTTGTAAAGAAGAGAGATTAGTGAGAAAAAGAGTGAACGAGAAACACATTTGGCTGGAATGACCTTATTATAGCCAGTCGTAAGCTTCTCTAGGGAGGCTTAAGATTCATAAAGGGAAAATGTCATCTCTTCTTTCAGCTTATGCAGACTAGGTTCATGACATTTCCGTGCAACCTTTATCCAACCTTTGCTTGTCATATTGTTGCTTTTTACTTTATGGTAGGCGCCGGCGTTTTGGCAGTCATGACTTTTCTACCATTTACTATAGCAAGTGCTCCCTGGTCAAATTAGGAAACTTGCTGGATAGGGTCGACGTTCGCAATCTACATTTACCACTGCTTACTGCCAATTTTGTTGCTTCACGGGTATAGCGACAATCAAAATATGGTAGGGTAATGCTATGGACCCTTTTAGGGTCACCTTGGAGCTTCCCGCTTGTACCTACAGCATGAAAGAACTCGTTAGAAGGGACTGAAGCCCGGCGGTCTCTAGACCACCCTCTGACAACCAACGTTAGTAATTTATCCCATGAAATTATATAAATAGTAAATATAGATGTGTATACTAAATAGAGAATGCAAGAGGAGATAATGTTTGAGACCCAACGGTTAGAGAGAAGCTGAGGCGATATATGCTTAATCGGTGACTGGTCGTTGAAGTTGTAATGAAGTGATGGTGTTATGCTTTAGCAGGTCGTGGACTTAGCAGCTCAGAGGCCAAGCATCTCAGTGAATGATAATTACTCTTTGGAGAGGGAGATTTCTTAGCGAGTATTACTTTGAAGAGGATCTAGAGAGTATTATTCTAGAGAGAGAAAATAGTGAGAGAGTGGGAGAGTTGCAATGAAGAGAGAGTAGTGAGAAATAGAGTGAATGATAAATTCCTTTGGCTTAAATGCCCTTATTTATTGGCAGTCGTAAGCTTCTCCGAGGAAGCTTAAGCTTCATAAAGGAAAAGGTCATCTCTTCTTTCAGCTTATGCAGATTAGGTGCATGTCATTTCCATACAACCTTTGTCCAGCCTTTGCCTGTCCTATTTTTGCTTTTACTTTATGGTAGGCGTCAGCTTCTTGGTAGTCATGACTTTTCTAACATTTGCTATAGTAGGAGCTTCTTGGTCACCTTATGAAATCTGCTGGAAAGGGTGAGGTTACCCATCTACATTTACCACCTCTTACTACCAATTTTATTTTGTTCCTTCTTTTTTTTCTAATGCTTAATAGAATTAATTAATTATTCATTATATTCCTAGTTTTCTACATGGTAGCTAAACAAGTAAATGAAATGGTAAGTATTCATTCCATTCCTTTGTCCATTACATTACCTCATACCAAACAAACCCTTTGTAATGGGTGATTTCTTTCCATTCTCCAACCAAATATACATAATTTCATTACCTTTGAATGAGAAATTCCATTCCTTCCCTCATTACGTCATACCAACCGCTAAACTTTAAAGCACAACTAGACGTAAGTCGATGACCAATAAAAAAAATGCATTTGTAGTGATGACCTATCTTAGGCGAATCTCATTCTAACCTTGTTTCAGTTTATTAAAATGGCCCATCATCACCTAAACACATCATAAGCCAAACCAATTATGTTTCTATAACGGGTATAGCGACAATGAGAATATGGTAGGGTTATGTTATGGGCCCTTCCATGGTCACTTTCCAGCTTCCTGCTTGTAACTACAACACGAAAGAACTCGTTCAAGGGGATTAGAGTGCAACAACTTGGATTTTTTTGTTTATAATATATACACATATTATCCCACACGTTTTCGTTTTTGGTAAGTATTATTTAAATATATATTTTATTAATATACCGTTACCTTTGTTAAATATTCAATATTTACCCTAAACTTAAGTTTTAACCTATTGTGTTTCCACATTAGAACTTCAGGGACTAAATTTCAAATCTGTCCATATATTATATTATATCCAAACCCAAACCCATCGAGTCGTATTTGGATCCAATGTCGTGAGCCATTATTTTCTTGAGCCTTAATCTTCGTTGTATAATCAAAGAATGAATTGCAAGATCGCTTATACATCTATTATAAGATGCGCCGACACAACTAAATTGGAAAATGTGATCTTTTGATACGAATTTACAATAATATCGAACCCGGATTTATCAAATATACCTATTACAGATCAAAGTAACTTAATTAACTTATACACATCTTCTAATCAAGCCAACGACCCTATATCCTAAGACAATTACATCATACTTGCTGCTAAGTCCTGCGTTTGTTTCCTTCGTTCGACGCGGAATCTTGTGTAAGGCCCCGGTACTGGCACCTCACATTTGGACGTTGGATTTACTCATAAACACAGTTCTAAATATCAGAGCTAATTAAAACATTCGCGGAATATTAAAAACTTTCATAAACATTACAATCAATCCGTAACTTTGTCTTTAACGAACATATTGTCTTTCAAATCAAAAACATTAATTAAAAACGTCTTAGGTCTTCAGATGCCAGACTCTTATTCTCCGGCCATGTGCCCCCGCTTAAGCCAGCTGTCTCATTCTACTCACCTGCGTGCATACTAAAATCAGCTACGCTGAGTGAGTTCTAGATAATCACACCACATACGACACATTCATAACTACATACTTTCGTAGTTACTTCATACTTTCATACTTTGCATAATCATACCTTACGTTTTAAAGAGCATTACGCCCTATAACCTTCGCATATATTATTAGGGTATGCAACCCTTTAACCTTCGCATATATTATTAGGGTATGCAACCTTTTATCCTTCGCATATATTATTAGGGCATGCAACCCTTTATCATTCGCATATATTATTAGGGTATGCAACCCTTTAACCTTACCTTACCTTTCATTTCATTTCCATTATCACATTCATACATTTAATATCATACATATCATAGTCGTACATACTTCCTTATTCAAATAAACATATCATGCATACTACACTATACTTGCCTTAACAATACATGCAATACCCAAAGGTCGTTCACGTACTGTAAAGCATACATTCATAACTATCACATTCGTTATCAAGGCATACACTTACCATTTAAGGTAAGTGTATTAACATTCACATTGAGTATGCACACATCCCCGAAAACATAACAAGGAAATGGGGCTAGAAACTCACCTGAACTCTGTTCCTTTCTCCGTTAATTGTTAATCCCTTCTTTAATTGAGCTTTGCTAACTGTATATGAGTTACACGTATCAATACTTGTCCGATCTACTCTAGTGGCCTAGTATTAGCTTACTTTTACTTAGCATTTTAATGGTCTTTCCTTTATTTAACTTTCTTGCGTTTTATCTCTTAAATCCTTACAATGCATACCATCACGGGTGTACACATATATGTTTACATATACAGGGCGTCATGTATCTGGGTCTCAATATAAGCGAACTTAGAAGTAAGCGGACCTAGATAACAATAGGCGAACTTATATATAGGCGAACATATCAGTAGGGAACTTATACGTTAAACGAACATATCAGTAGGCGAACTTGAGAGTGGCGAACTTAACGCAAGCGAACTTGTATGTCGAAGTTAATCAGCAGCGAACTTGCTCGGCAAACTTGTAGTAGCAGCTACAGGTTCAATCTTAACCCCTTAACCATCCCCGTTTTGACATGTAACCCCTTGATATGATACTAACCAGCCCCGTGAACATTTCCATGGTCAATTTTGGATAATACTCGGCCCGGGAAAGCATAAAGTTTGGACATTTAGGCTTAAAACGTTCAATACTAGATCTAAGGTTTATTTTAAACGAGCCGCACATGTTTATGGGTTTATTAGTTTCGTTTTAGTATCAAGTTTACAACTTTAGGTTTTGTTTATACGCGATCCATTCTCGTTCTAAGTTTCAAGGGTAAACGTTTATAAAAACCGTAAACTTTAAGATCAAAACATACCTTTTCGTGTTTGTTTGGCTTAGTTATGGACTTTGGATCTTGTATTTATCTTGTATATTGAAGAATCTATCAAGAATCAACGTTTGCTTGGCCTTGGATTGCTCCCCCACCCTCACGACCGAAAGTGGCTATGTGTGTGTGTTTGGAGTGTGTGTAGGCAAACATGGAAAAATGGAATGAGGATTAGGGTTGTAGGATGGTTTAAGGGGGTATTTATATCCCTTAAAGCCCATGGACCTAAGGCCCGTTACCCTTTAATCCACTTTAATCAATCCAAGTACATGACCCTTTCTTTATTTAATATTAATTAATAATTTAACACCCGACAACTTAACACAACTTTCTTTATTTAATATTAAAATATTTTGGATGTTACATCTTGGTTCGTCGTTCTTCATCAATTCAATATTGTTTAAGGTAATTTATTCATGTAACATGATCGTTTTAATCCGTATTACAATAACCCTAAGGTTAATTAAACAAACATTAAACATATTAATCAATTGTAGTTTCTAGGGTATATAATTTAATTGTTAATAAGCTATTATATTTAATATTTTGTTTTCATGAGATAACCAACTAACACACCAGCCTAGTTGGCTGGTCTGTGTGTGGTTAAACAATGAGCCGGTTGGGGCACAGGTTCGAACCTCCTCAACCCAGTTTTGTTAATTTTATTTTTTATTTGTTTTAATCGTTTAAATGAATTATAAATCATTATAAATGATATTAAGTGTTTAATAAACATCGTTTTATTATAACCCTACACCGTTATTGATGATTCTTGTCGTTGAAAGTTTTTACAAACTACTTACGTGTGCACACACACACACACACATACACACACATATATGTATATATATATAGGGGATGGATATTTTGAGAACTTGATGAGTTGTAAGAACTTTGAGAACTCAATTTTGGACCACACATTTAATTAAATGATATGAAATATGTGGCTGAGATTAAATTTAATTAAAAAATGAATCAGGAGAGAGAATAAGTATTTTTGATAATTACACAAGTTTAAATGTTAGTTACACATGTGTAATAAGTCAATTCGGTGTGCAAAAAATACTGTAATTTTTTGTACATTACTTACACTTACGTATTACACATGTGTAAAAAAAATTCAAAAAAAATTGTTACGTTGAGTTCTTTCGAGTTCTTAAAGCTTAAAGCGGTTCTCAAAAGAAATCAATCCTATATATATATATATATATGTATTACTTTTTAAACAAAAGTATGATAAACGTATTAACAATGTTCTTACCATTAGATTTTTGTTAAAGATTATAAAATATATATTTTATGATAATTATTTATTTAAACGTTTGTATGATAAATATTTAATATTATTATATATGCATTACATGTTTTAACTATCTATGTAAATATTTATCTTATTATTGCATATTATAATTAACTATATAAATATTTATTATTATATTATATCTCAATTCATATTTATTTATTTAAACTTATTATTTATAAATTTGATTATATGTTTATTTTATTTAGTGTAAAAGGTGATTTTATAAACAATAAAGTAATGATTCTTTTAATTAAAACAACACTAATATTGATATTTGCAATAATAATAACCGCAGAAATAAATTGTTCGATCCATAATATTGTAATCACAGACGTAACTCAGATCACATCAAAACCCTAATTTCATTGTACATGTTATGTCAATTAACTTATATTATCATAATTAACTAGGAATCCTTGTTAGCGAATCTGAGGGGTTTAACAGTTCACTTTCTCACATCATACCTTGATCATTTGTTCATCAAATCAGGTGAGTAATCACTCACCTATTTTACCGCTTTCAACCTTTTGGGGACTTATGCGTACCAACTATCAAATTACACATTTTATTATATTCTCCGATGCCAACTGTTAATATTTGTGTTGTGTATCCATTAAATGATTACTTGTTACTTGCTATTTGTTTGTTTGTTTATTTATCACATTTGGAGAGGTCCATCATTTATCAATTGTCACATCATGTCGTAGTGGTCAGCGTCCGATCACACGTCACCATGGTTTCACTAACAACTCTCTATCATGGTAACCAACGCCCAAATCACATGGAAACGGTTTAGCCCACACATTATTATTTGTTTGCAATCTTTACATTCTATGGTTTTATTGTTTATACTCAAGAATAACAATTTTGCGGTTTTCTCAAATATATCATTGTTAGTTTCAAAAATGGTAATTTTCTCACTCAACCTCGTGTTGACAAACCTAATTAATTTTGTACGCATTTGCAGGTTATCATGTTGGATTATCTATCAAGGTAAAGAACACTTAGTGATGACCTTTAGGATATAAATTATACAAGATGGTTTAGATTTGTTTTGTAAAATTCTATGAATTGATGTGCTTGCTTGTAAATTGTTTATTTAAAATAATTAGTTAGATATGCTCACATTTAAATTGCATGATAGTACAGCTGTGAACAATCATTTCGCGCCACGAGATTTCCCCCATAGGTTGGGGTGTGGCACAAAGACTGGGTCTCTGGACCACCCTCTGACAAACAACATTAGTAATTTATCCCATGAAAGTATATAAATATTAAATATAGATATGTATACTAGAGATAGAGAATGCAAGATGAGATAATGATTAAGACCCAACGGTTAGAGAGAAGCTGAGGCGACATCAGGCTACTTAATTGGTGACTGGTCGTTGAAGTTGGATTGAACTGATGGTGTTATGCCTTAGCAGGTCGTGGACTTAGCAGCTTAGAGGGCAAACATATTGGTGAATGATAATTACTATTTGGAGAGGGAGATCTCTTAGTGATTATTACTTTGAAGATGATCTGGAGAGTATTATTCTAGAGAGAGAAAATAGTGAGAGAGTGGGAGAGTTCTAATGAAGAGAGAGTAGTAAGAAATAGAGTGAATGAGAAAAACCTTTGGCTGGAATGACCTTTTTATAGGCAGTCGTAAGCTTCTCCGGGGAAGCTTAGGCTTCTTAAAGTGAAAAGGTTAGCTCCACTTTCAGCTTATATAGACAGGGTTCATGTCATTTCCGTGCAACCTTTGTCCAGCCTTTGCCTGTCCTATTGTTGCTTTTACTTTATGGTAAGCGCCAGCTTTTTATGAGTCATGATTTTTCTGCCATTTACTATAGTAAGAGCTTCTGGTTAACTTAGGAAACTTGCTAGAAAAGTTCGAGCTTCCCATCTACATTTACCATCGCTTACTGCCAATTTTATTTTACTCCTTCATTTGTTTTTTCTTGCCTAACAACATTAGTTAATTATTCATTCTATTCCTAGTTTTATACATGGTAACCAAACAAGACAATGAAATAGTAAGGATTTATTCCATTCCTTTGTCCATTTCATTCCATCATCCATTTCTTTCCTTCATCCATTCCATACCTCATACCAATCAGACCATTTGTATGGGATGATTTCTTTCCATTCTCCAACCAAATATACATATTTTGATTACCTTTGAATGAGCAATTCCATTCCTTCCCTCATTACATCGTACCAAATGCTAAACTTTAAAGAAAACTAGATGTAACTAGTTGACCAATAAAAAAATGCATTTGTAGTGATTACCTATCTTAGGCGGAACTCATCCTAACATTTTTAGTTAATTAAAATGGCCCATCATAACCTAAACACATCATAAATCGATCCAATTATGTTGCTGCAACGGGTATAGCGACATTAAGAATATGGTAGGGTAATGATATGGACCCTTCCAAGGTCACCTTCCAGCTTGTACCCACAACATGAATGAACTCGTTAAGCGGAACCAGAGATCGGGGTCTCTGGACTACCGTCTGACGCACACATTAGTAATTTATCACATGAAAGTATATAAATTAAAAATATAGATATGCATACTAGAGATAGAGAATATAAGAGGAGATAATGGTTGAGACCCAACAACTAGAGAGAAGATGAGGCGATCCCAGGCTACTAACTGGTGACGGGTCGTTGGAGTTGGATTGAGCTGATGGTGTTATTCGTGGACTTAGCAGCTCAGAGGCCAAACAACTCAGTGAATGATAATTATTCTTTGGGGAGGAAGATCTCTTAGTGAGTAATACTTTGAAAATGATCTAGAGAGTGTTATTTTAGAAAGAGAATATAGTGAGAGAGTGGGAGAGTTATATTGAAGAGAGAGTAGTGAGAAATAGAGGGAATGAGAAATACCTTTGGCTGGAATGAAAATATAGTAGGGTAATCGTATGGTCGCTTCCAGAGTCAGCCTCCAACTTCCGGCTTGTACCTACAACACGGAAGAACTAGTTAGAAGGGACCGACACCAAGGACTCTCGAGCATAGTTACCGAATTAGCGTAATGACCCAAAAATTGCGAATTGTTTCGCGATGAACTGAAACAAAATTCACTACATTCCGGTTCGCTCCGGTACGACGTTCCAAATGAACGAATTCGGTGTTCCAATTCGCTCTGGTACGCTGTGTGAATTTTTGCCAGAGATGCTGCCATTTTAGCCCAAAAAAAAGGAAGATTAAAGAGAAGAGGCGCCCGCATATTCATTATGTTATTTTAAACTTTAATAAGTTTAGTTAATTTGAAATTTAACCCTCAATCTTTCTCTAGTTTATATTTAGTCCCTAAAGTTTAAAGATTTTTACCTAAAAACAATTAAATATGTAAAATTACATTGTTTATTTACGCCCTGCTTGCGGTGCACGCATATAATGTATATATGTGTGAACCCTCGGGTGGGCAAAAGCGAAATTGCACTAATTTTGACGTTATTTTACCAATATCGTGAAAATAACGTTAAAAGTGGCGGAAGGTTAATCAGGCATCATGTGGTGGCGTTGATAGCCGAAAGACAAGGGTACATGCACCAATCGGTCGGTGTCCCGATGGTTGAGTGTTATGTGTCTTATGTCCAAGGCTTGATGCAAAACTACTATCGAGCCGAGGGTCTCACCGGAAGCAGCCTCTCTATCCCTATGGGGTAGAGGTAAGGCTGTCTACATCTTACCCTCCTCAGACCCTACTATAGCTTTGCTATTGGTGGGATATACTGAGTACGATGACGATGATGATGATGATACATTGTTTATTTCAACAATTAACCCCTCAATTTCACTAGGTTACATTTAATCCTTTAGTTATAAACTTATGCATAATAGTATAAAGATACCATTACACATATAATTATCTACAAATAGTTATTTTCTAATTTGGGTATATTGAACCGAACTATAATGGTACACCGTACCGGTTCGTACCGAAATGAGCCTAGCCCCCTCCGTACCGAATACTTTACCTTTACCGAATTGCATAATCAAACCGCGCATCTGCACTGGAGCGAACCGAGAATTAGGTAACTATGCTCTAGACCATCGTCCGACACTCAATATTAGTAATTTATCCCATGAAAGTATATAAATAGTAAATATAGATATGTATAATAGATATAGAGAATGTAAGGGGAGTTATTAGTTGAGACCCGATCGTTAGAAAGCAAGTGAGGTGATATCAGGAAGCTTAACCGGTGACTAGTCGTTGGAGTTGGAATGAACTGATGGTGTTATGCCTCAGCAGGTCGTGGACTTAGCAGCTCAAAGGCCAAACATCTTAGTGAATGATAATTACTCTTTGGAGAGGGAGATCTCTTTGTCAGCTCTTCTTTCAACTTATGCAGACTGAGCGCATGCCATTTCTGTGTAACCTTTGTCAAGCCTTTGCCTGTCCTATTGTTGCTTTTAATTTATGGCAAGCGCCAACCTTTTGGCAGTCATGACTTTTCTGCCATTTACTGTAGCAAGAGCTTCCAGGTCAACTTAGGAAACTTGTTGGGCAAGGATCGAGATTCCCCATCTGGCATCTTATGTTTGTTGCTCCTTTATTTATAAGCTTCACCAGCTTGTGAGTGGGTAAGGGTACCCACATCATCAAATTCAAACCCTACAACTAATCCAACACAACATATTCATCTTCCCACGTCTATAGGAAACCATCAGTAGCATCATGTGTTGGTAAGGTATGCTGAAAAGCGGGAAGAAAGTAGCTTCAATAACACTGTTTACGACCCAAGATTCACCTCAATTGCTGATGATGACAACTTCCCATTTAACACACGTTCCCTCAACTCTCCCCCCTCATGTTTCAGTTACCGATGAGGTAACCAAATCTTCTCGTGGCTTGTTGTGTTTTACCAGCCATTTTGGAGGCGCAACGGTAATCTTGAACCCGAGTATTAGAATAGCCTTTGAGATTGATGTGGTTAATGTCTCTACCATCATTTGGAGTTATATTTATAACACCTTGATTGAAAATGTTGAAGAGCCGAATGGAATGGTGTTTAATGTATGGATGATGGAGAGTGGTATATTTACACAGCTATACACATTTGATATTAACACACCTAAAGAAGCTTTAGTAACGGGATTCAGACAAAGAGGTGAAGCGATGATTAAAGTTTCAGATGACGAGCGTGCAGAACTTGTTTATGAGCAGCTTTCGAAGCAGATCGATAATCTTGGACTTGATGGGTACGGGAATCCATTTTATGTGCATCCGTACATGGAAACACTATTTCTTCATGATCATCCAGACCTTACAGTTTGTATTGAAGTCGTTCAAGACAATATAGATTTATTAGTTCTTGGGTGAATATAATGCATTAAACTACACATCACCTGATGGGGTATGGATGATCAGTTGTTCTGCTAGTTATTAATTAAGTTTGTTTATTATGTGTTATGATCTTGAAGGTTAGTTAAGATGTGATTAGTTGCTGTATTTGTGGAGATGGAAAAGGAGCAATGGAGTTTAAATCCCACTCTTGTGAACATTTAGTTGAAATAACAAGTTTAGTCAACTGCTTATTATTGATCAAATGTTTCTATCATTCTGAAAGGCGATCCTCTGTTTGTGTTCATGCACTTTACTTTTCATTAGAAAGTTTGCTATCCCTTGTAGAGGTGGCAATATAGTTGAGATTGATAATAAGAAAATTATTTATAATTTATTATTAAAATATGACTCTTTTTATGATGCTATTTGGGCTAAGTAAGCTGCCCGAGATCAAAACTAACCCTTAAAGCACAGAGCCCAAAAGGTCAATTTAGCAAGTGCGGCCAAGTTTATGTAACTTTATGGAACACGCACGGGTATTCATTAATTTCCTTGGACCAAACCTCCTACACAATTGAGTTTTCAACATTTTTACCCAGCTTGCAACTGTCTTCAAATTTCACATTCGTGTCCTTTCCTATTGTACTTAAAAAAGGTTGTACATGAATTGGCCCGCTTTTAATAACATCCCAATATCATCTGTCTTGATCATAAGCATAACATGTTCTCGCTTTACACATAGCACTGAGTAAATGCAGTAGATCTGGAAAAAAAATATTAATAGCAAGACGTCAATTTATTTAATTTACTATGCTATTCATTAGATTTTGTTTAAATTCTTTAACCAAGCATATACACTTTAACTTAAAGTCTTAAGTTATGCATAATACAGAAACTTAAATCAAAACAATAACTCCAGTTTCTGAAAAGTTATATGTGACCTTGAAAAGGTCAACTTTAACGCTCAAAATCTCAACTTTGACCTTCAAAAAGACAAAAGAACCCATTTTCACCAAATAGCCTTCATATACGAGTTTTTTTTTTTTTTTTTTTTTTATCAAAATGGGGTTTGGGTGAAAAGTATTTACCAGTACGGGGATTTTGAAACTAATTTATCAAAATGGGCTTAAATCAAACCAAAATGCCAATTAATTAGCACAACTCTCTGACTATTATTGTTGTTCAAATCAACGGACTATTCAAACTCTTTTAATTGAACAAGAATTATTATTATTGTTATACTTATTATTCACTATCTATAAAAAGATGCAACATGCTCTGCAGGCCTATTTCTTCTTTTTAAATGTCAAAACAAAATGCACAATTCAAAAGCATAAAATATGAACTATTGGTAACTAATGTCTAATTATATAGATGCATCAAACGAACTTACAAAACCCAAATCGTTAATAATAGGGAATGAATATTAAGAAACTTGATTCTGAGGTGAATTCACATATTATTAATCATATGGAATGAATATTCAGACAGACTAACGATTTTCCAAAGTAAATCGAACAACCATCGCTTTTGTCTTCTTAACAACAATAAATTTTTAGTTATGATATGCAGTAGCGCGTGAGATGGTATTTGTTGAGGATAATGATGCTGCTCACTGGTAGTTCGGTTGATGGTGGACGACGACATATGCCTAATGGACCTGTTGTTGCAATATACGAACCTACTATTGCAGGCCATTGATGCTCAACCAATAGAAGTTCAACCTTTTGGTGATTGGTTTAGGAGAATGGATCGCCGAATAAAATACCAGTCGCCGGAATTAGGTGGCCGACGAATTGAAGAAGACGAGATGAGGAGTTGATGAGGGTGGTGTAGGGCCATTTATAGATTTTATATTTTTTATTTTAATTTTAAACTTGTTTTGGTAGATAAGTTTCAGAATCCCCGTATTAGTAAATACTTTTTACCTGAACCCCATTTTAGTAAAACCCTCACACTTCTCATTCAATTTACTATGCTATTCAATATAATTTCTTTAAATTCATTAAAGTTGTACCTATAACCCTGATATTTGAACCTTTATCTTCTTGTTGTTGCCAATGTCGATCATATCCAGCAGCTTGTAATAATATGGCATCTTCTTTAGTAGCATTTACCATACTCAAAAACAACCTCACACTAACACCCACTTCAGAAGCATTGACCATTGTGTGACTAAAATCATCCGGAAAACGATCGGGACATGGCATGGAAATTAACAGTTGTGACCAAGATTACTAGTGGCGAAGTAATGTGAGAAAATGTATCTATGTATATTATGACTTGCAACTAAGCTTTAAATTAACAACATATTAACTTAACAAAACTTCACGCAACCGGCAACTCTACCTATCGTAAGTAGTAAAGACTAAGGAAGTCCGAGTATTGAACACAAAGACACATGAAAACGATTTTGTTACTAAGCCCTAACTATGACTTACCTAAGAATAATATTTTAATTGAATTTATTGTTTTTGTTAATTTTAAACTAATTTGACTAATTAACTTAACTTAACTTAAATTACTTAACGAAACTAACTGAAACTTAACGGGATATCATGATAAGAAAACGAATCACCTATGTACGATGAGTTAACGGCTATTGGATGGGTCAGGTGCTAACAAGTGTTTAAAACCGGTTTCTAAAGATGAACTAAGATAGATGAAATCAAAGCAACCGGTCCCATGGTCAGTTTAATAGAAAACCCTAACGATATCTACTTAGCCTTTAATTCACGGTTGTTTATCCGCCCACCCTAATGATTTATTAGTTGCTCCGTATCAAAATCACAATCCTCCCTAAAGCTCGAGCTAATTACGAAACTAGGAGAAAAGGGGTAATACAATAATAATAAGAAAATAACTTAACTTACAAACTAACCTAGTCGACACCTATAAAAACGCACGTGGTCTCGCAACGGGTAACTAAATCAACTAAATCAAAGAGATAAGCTAACACCTAAGGTTTTGGTCCAACTCAAAGGAGGTAACTTACTGACTTAAATCACTCAAGAAACACAAACCCTAATGGCACGTCTACCACAATCAATCAACACACTCAATATTAACCGAGCTAGCAATTAAAGAATACAAGAAAAAAATTCATGCAATAAGCAACATCATGGGGATCATGCAACCTAAGATACATCTATGGAAGCAAGGTTTCACAGAATAATAACACAAATTATGAACTTTACAATAAATAAACAATCAAACACAAGATTAGTTAATTTAAACCGTTAAACATCAAACCTAGGTGATTCAAACAAGTTTAGCCAAGCATAATGAATGAACCGCAGATAACATAGATAAATACGATAAACATGTTCATTAGAAACTGATTACAACTTGTTTAAATGTCTAAAACTCAAAATCGAACTCACGATCTTTAAAATACTCAAAATCGGCAACCGGGTGATGAAACTTGAAACCGACAGCTTGTTCTCCTTGGTAATTCGTCCAATGTAACAACACGAACTTCTCAAATTATTATTTTAATTAAATACCCGACCCATTTGCGGGCCCGAGCTATCGAATTAATAAGAATTCATGAATTTATCGAGTTTAATTCATTTTTATGATATTATTTAATTTATAATTATATCTTTCTTGTTTTGGTAAAAACAACCTAAATTAAAACCGTTTATCCCTTTTGTACCCATCCTTAAACCTCAAGGGCTAAAGTGAAACTTCTGTTATAACCCACATACCACAAAACAGGTTACCTTGATCCAAACCCAAATCCTTACCCATTTTACAATATTCGAGTTGTATGCGACCTCACTGATGTTATCAATTAGAAATTTGTGGCCAATTCGTTAACATCATTCTATTATAATTCAAACAAACCCAAAAATCGATTTTATATAAACGATTGTTTTTAGTCAATTAGAATCACACACAACACTCTCACACCATCGCCTACAATACCCCGGTTTCACCTTTTGGTTACTTGTTCATAAACCCCTTTGGCCGGCTACTGTATTGACCAATAACCCCATCTCCTATTATCGTTTGAGGTAACTATGTAGTGCATTATGATCGTATTTGTGTTAGTAACGAAAGCCCTAACATTAATTTCATCAACATCAATCAGATTAACCGATTGATGTTGTTAGGGTTCATAATCAATTTTCTATTTGGATGCTAGCGCTGCTGCTTTTATTTGATTGTTCCTAAGTTATGTCGCATGTAACTGGTAACCCGGCTGGTTAATACGTCGTTTATATTATGGAGTGGCATGTCGTGGGTTCCAGTCCTTGCCACCATGTTTATATTATTTATGGCATGTTTTCTTTTTAAAACCATTTTATTAAATAATAAATATAATAATAACTGGTAAACAAATCATATTTTATAAAACCGACAACGATACTTATGTTTTTCCCGCATCTTATTAAAAGTTCATATATGTATAAATAATACCGTTTATTTTAATATATTAAAAAGGTAAATTTGTTTTTACAATAATTAATTATAAAGGTAATATATTAAAAAGGTAATATATTGTAGGTTCCCAGCCGGATCTACACGGAAATAACTCGTATTACGTAGGTGCGGAATCCCTACGTAAGACGATACGAGTGTTAGACGCGATATACGTTAAACCCAAGTACAAAGACACGTTACAATACTCAATAGACACGTTGTATTGCAACTCCTTTAACATGTGATAGCCAAATCACAATTACACGTACTGAACAACTGTTACAAAATAAGCCGTAGCTATACATATATATCATTCGACAACTTCGCCTAACATGCTAGGCGAAGTTGTCAATAACTTCGCTTGTTCCACAAGTTCGCTTATAACAGGCGAACTTGTGAGACAAGTTATCTAAAACACATAAACAAATCCAACTAACACGATTACAGACACTAGATACTGAACTACTGGCATCATGTACCAACAAACTCCCCCTTGGTAGTAGCTTCATATCTTTAACTTCAATCACGTGTCTTGTAATCCCAAACCCCAAGTCACCCGTCTTCAAGCATGAACTCCTTCTCTGACACAAAAAGAAACTACTCTCTGATATTTCTTGCCTTCTTCTTTCCATGCCGGAATATAGAATATATTTTTCTCGTTCAGCACCTGCAAGTCAGCTTGAGACAAATTCACCAAGTGCATTGGATCATACACTCTCAGCAACTCTTGTTCATCTTCATCCTCCATCACCGCTTCAGCTGTTTCACTATCAACATACCACCATTTCAGATTCTTTAGGACATCCTTGGGCATCTGTTTCATCGGCACTTCTTTTAAACACCGGATCGGCTTATACTTCATTATCATCCAAGGCTTGCCATCAGCTCTCATACCTCTGTCTTTATCTTCAACGAGCTTTCCTTTCTGCGGCTTTAATAACTCGAACTTTTTCTCTTTGATGCTTTCTTTCCACACGATATTTCCAATAATCCTAGCCATATTGTCATCACTCCTGTTTATCAACCCCAACTTGGCTAAGTCCTTCACCTCACACTCCGGCAAGGTATTCAACGACCTCAACAATCTCTTGAAGTATTGAACTCCGTCAAAACGTTTAATCACAAACAGCCTCAACTGCTCATCGTATAACCAGCATATAATCCCCTTCTTCGATTCAGCATATCCTTTGATGATGTAACTCTTCTTGAACATAGTAGGAACCGCCGGTTTCTTTGTCTTTATGAACCATTGAGCGTAGTCTTCTTTCCATCTCGGCTGCTCTTCCCAATCAGTCTCATCGCTTCCCATATCTTGACCCATATCTGACTTATCAACTTCGATAATTTCATGCTCAACGTTTTCTTCCACAATCTCTCCCTCTTCAATCTCACTATCAATTACAATATCAGCCCCTATCTTCTCAATCTCTTCACTCGGTAACACATCGTCATCACCTTCGTCCTCAACATCCAACACCTCCTCAGCATCCACTACCACCACATCATCACCCCCCGATCACCAGTTGCACCAGTAGACTCCCCCTGAGATGTGGAAGTCCCAAGAGCTTGTTCAGTTCTTGGCAGCTCACCACCTGCACCTTTCGATGCATTGGGATCATCGTCTCGATCATTCCTCTTCTTCGTCCTCAGCTCATCACCTTTGCAGCTCGTCTCCTCCTGAGATGCCAAGAACTGTTTCAAGGCATCAAAAAGTTTACCGTGCTCAATCAGGAGAGACGACTGAATCTGATTCTCTGCAACAAGGCGCTGAATAGCGTGAGTCTGGATCAGATTTATTCTCGACTGCTCCGCCACGACCCTTTCAAGAGCTGCTATTCTATCCGAGTCAGATAAGGTTGCATCAAAATCAAAACTCATATGAGAGGTGTCTTGAGCATACGGTGAAGGGATTCCCAAAGTAGCCGGAACATCAGAAACAGGCATAAAAGTAACCGCAGGTGGTATCGAAACAGATAACCCTGCAGTGGCAACCAGCGTTGACTCTACGAATCTTGCAACAACCTCCGATGGAGTAAGTGAAGGAGGTGGCAAGGAAACAATTTCTGGAGTAGAAAGCTGAAATGTGGTAGGTGGAATGCCAAAAGAAGATGATGTTGTCAACACGGGGGCACCTGAGGTGATTAGTCCTGTCACAGACACCGATGCAGGGACCATGGTCATTCCAGATAGAGCAGGTGGTGAGAAACGAACCACCCTCGAGCTTTCACCAGCTCCCGAACCTTCACCAGTTCTAACCCTCTTAGATCGACGAATCAAACGACCCAACTCCTCCTCAAAATCGGACGCACTGTCATCTGTATCTTTCTTTCTTTTCCCATGAATCCTTTCTTGAGCGACCAGTATTTGTCTTGCTTCAGCAACATCATCAGCTGAGGAGTCAGAGTCGGTTCTTTCAGAATCAGCTACCGACATAGCTACCAACGGCACATCAGCACTAGAAACCTCTGCTACTGAGACCTGAACCTCTGCCTCAGGATCAACTCGTTCCATATCGAAAAATCCTTGGCCACCAAAAGCAGCTTCAAGGTCTACTTGATCCTCCGGCGCCACAACAGGAGCAACAGGCAACGCTGGCTGTACCACAGGTGGTGGTTGAGAGACCACAGCCTGTTGCGGTGCCGGATCCCGAAACTCGTCTCCACGAGGAGCAACATACACCGGGTTTATCAAATACCCAAATAGCGGAGTATGTCGTGGATGAAGCTCTGGTTTACTTCGAGCACTCGACGCTCTACATTGTGCAAATATTCTCTTGCTGACACTCTCCACATAACGAATCGGACGGCGCTGAGGTAGCGTAGGAGCTACATGATTCAAGATCATTTGTAAAAACCGAGGATACATCAAGATTCTTTCACGAGCCACCGCTCGTCTCTGACGGTCTATTTCATAGAACACCATCTGACTGAAGCTGTAACGCTTGTTGTAAGTCAGTGCTGTCATTGCCGACTGCATCGTCGCACCCATCCCGTCCGTACCAGCCTTTCTACCCGACATTCACACGATCATCACGTGCATGAGAAATCGCCATTGATCCAACAAAAATCCATTGCGCCTCTGAGTGTCACCCAATTGACCAGAATAGCCCATTCTTAAAAATGCACCGTCTCTGAATGGAGCAACAAAGTCTGTAGGATCATCTCTCGTTTCATCCCCAAACTGCAAGGCGACCCTTATCTGCTCAGAAGAGAACTGCACCACCTGGTTGTTAACGGTGGTGCGCGTAACTGGGGGCTCAACTCTGCAATCATACTCAACCGTCTGCCAGAAGTCTTCTATGTTTGGCAGAGAAATGGGCAGGGTTGTAGTAATCGCATGGAAGATACGTGAGCGGATCAGAAAGGTGATGATCTCGCGATAATCATCAACACCGCTAGCATCCGGGTCCAGTGTTATGTACATATTGTGCCCCGGAAAGAATTGACGGTTGTCATCGCCGCCTTCGTCACCACCAGCACCACCGGCTCTTGCTACAGCTGCCATATCTGCACCACAAACGGTCTAAGTTAGAGAATCGTCAAGGCAAATCGTAACTTCGCTTATTACCATGAGCGAAGTTAAGATAAACATTAGTGTGCAAGCGAAGTTAGACATAGGGCGAAGTTGAGCACAACTTCGCCTATACAATAACTTCGCCTGACAACAGTTTAAATTGCAAATAATATTTAAAGCATCAGGCGAAGTTAAGCCTAAGGCAAAGTTAAGGATAACTTCGCCTAATCATAACTTCGCCCCTGATTAATTAAAATATAAAGTAACAGGCGAAGTTAAGCCTTAGGCGAAGTTGAGAACAACTTCGCCTAAACTATAACTTCGCCTGAACTGAAACGGCAAAGGTTTAGACGGCCAAACGAAGTGAATTTGGTGAGATTGGTGATTGTGGACAATAAGACATGATACTAAAGAGATCTAGACGATCACATTATTTACGAACACGTTAAAATAAGTTTGAAAAGTAGGTGTTTAAAAGTTTGCAAGAACGAGATCTCGAATCGGACCGGAACGGCATCTTATTAACGTGATTAACATTGATTATACATTATCCCGACCCTACACACCTTTAATACGGGTGGAAATTGAGGAATAATAACAAGGTTTGATTCGATTGATAAGTTCGCCGAGGGTTGTTATGATAAGTTCACCCGTATTTTTGAGAATATGAAAGGTTTGACCAAAAAGTTTCATTATATAGTGTTTATATTATACAGGCGAAGTTAGGGTTAACTTCGCTTACCCCTTAACTTCGCCTGTTAAACAAGTTCGCCTTTAAAATCTGTTAAAACAACTTCGCTCAAAATTTACATAACAAACCCTTAAAAATTTAGCATTATGCTATTAACTTATGAAACTTCCTTTAAAGAGTTAAATGTTACGATCAAAGACCAAGTAACCAATTTTTCAACCATAAAACAAAATATGCAATGAAAATTTTAGAAGTAAAATACACGGGATCAAATTTAAGTCTTGACAGGGACTAACATGTTTTAGAAAAGATCCGAACAGGAATCATACTAATTAGATGGCTGTCACATAGATCCATGTTCAGCTGTACTATGACATAAAGAAACAGGTTGTAAGCAGGTAAACAACTTAGTACGGTTTTCATCGCTTCTGTGATACGAGTTTGGTTCATTTAAGCTCAAAATATAAATGGACACTACATCAGAGATTGTGATGCCTCCTATCTATTCTCAAAGCGTATTTGGCTTTCCCCAAGTCACCCCGAGTTGACCTCGACCCGTAGTGTCTGATTAAGCTGTAAATACATCTTGATCTTTTAGAGTCTTCGTCTCGTTCTCGTTCTTGCCTCTTGATTGATAAGTATAACATAATAGACTTCAGAAGGCTTAATTTTTTTTAACAACGATTTACATAGCTTCAAACAGTAGACTATTGCAAGTCCCGAATCTGGATCACTGCAGTCTCTTGACACACTATCTTCTCGGGAATCAGAACACTCACGGGCTCGTGTATGACTGGGTAATCACTTTTCTGCCTATCATTCGGAAAGATATATATGGAGACATAAACAACTCTTAATGAGTTGTCCCTTTTAATCGAGAAGATTTAGTTAGTATCACATAAACTTTTACGCACCATAAAAAGCTACCATAACATACAATGACTGTTCTAGAGTCTTTTGGGCCTAATAACTTCACCAGTTAAACACACAGAAATAGTTTATGTATCACTTTCCAAGGTTGGATCAATTTTCTTAGAAACATTGTATAGAAACTTCTTACGAAGTTGTAGACTTGAAAATTATATCATCTCCCCAAAAAAAATTTTAAATTCTATCGCCCCGATCAAGTCAAAGTCATCAGGTAAACGGCTATCTTGAAGATCCAATGGATCAGCTGGACAGGCAACATACGAATATGCGTCCTTTTAACTAAGTATGAACGACTATTTTTCAGCGACGGAATAAAAACACATCATAAACCGCCCCAGTCGCTTTCAGTCATCTGGTTAATGGCTATCCTCATAATCTACTGGTAGAAGTGAGGACCAAACACATCCGAAGATATGTCCTTCAAACTGAAGCAACCGACATAATTCTAAGCGATAGTGATATTTTTTTTTAAGTAAAAACGAAAAATACGGTTACTCGGGATTGATCATCCCAATAAACTCAACAAGGTTTTGAAAACGAGTTTTGTCAAACGCTTTAGTAAAGAGGTCAGCGAAATTATCTAACGAATCAACCTTTTCGAGCACTATTAATTTCTTCTCAGCATAATCCCATATAAAATAATGACGAATGTCAATGTGTTTAGTTTTGCTATGCTTTACGGGATTGTTAGTTACTGAGATCGCTGCAGTGTTATCAATGCAAATAGGAGTTTGAGTGAAATTCAGACCGTAATCGCGCAATTGCTATTGTATCCAAAGAACCTGGGAGCAGCAGTTTGATGCTGCCATGTATTCTGCTTCACAGGTAGAAATGGCTACAGAGGTCTGCTTCTTGCACTGCCACGAAACCAATCTTCCTCCCAGAAACTGACATCCACCGGTCGTCGACTTCCTGTTCTGATTGCAACCTCCATAGTCAGAATCTGTATAAGCGACCAAATCCAAGTCTCCTCCTTTCGTGTACCACAATCCCAGCTTAGGCTTGCCTTTGAGATACCGCAGTATTCTCTTCACTCCCTTCATGTGAGACTCCTTTGGGCTTGCCTGAAATCGAGCACAGAGACAAACTGCAAACATAATGTCAGGTCTAGATGCAGTTAAATACATTAAAGAACCTATGATTGCCCGATATTGGGTGGGGTCCACATCTGCATCGCTGTCTGAATCAGCACCCAGTTTGTGGTTGACGCAAACCGGAGTGTCAAAAAGAGTGCTCTCCTCCATCTTGAAGCGTTTGAGAACGTCTTGGACATATTTAGTTTGATGGATGAACATCCCCTCCTTCTTCTGATCAACCTGCAATCCTAAAAAGAAAGTTAATTCTCCCATTGCACTCATTTCAAACCTCCTTTTCATGACTTCTTCAAATTCCTGACACATGGCGACTTTTGAAGCAGCAAAGATGTTGTCGTCCACGTAGACTTGAACTAGGAGAAAATCTCCCCCCTGTCTCTTGATAAATAGCGTGCTGTCGATCTTTCCTCCTTCAAACCCATTCTCAAGTAAGTAATCAGACAAGGTTGCATACCAGGCACGAGGGGCCTGATGTAGCCCATATAGCGCTTTACTTAGCTTGTACACGTGATCAGGAAAGTCTGGGTCAGGAAAACCTGGAGGCTGCTCAACGTACACAACCTCATCGACTTTACCATTAAGAAACGCACTTTTCACGTCTAACTGGAACACCTTCATCTCATTGTGTGCAGCAAATGCCAAAAACAAACGAATCGCTTCCAATCTCGCCACAGGAGCAAACACTTCATTGTAGTTGATCCCTTCTTACTGATTAAACCCTTTTACGACCATCCTCGCCTTGTTCCTGATAATTATCCCTTTCTCATCTCTCTTACATTTGAAAACCCATTTGGTGCTAATCGCATGCACATTTTTCAGTTTTGCAACCAATTTCCATACCTCCATCTTCTCGAACTGGGCTAACTCTTCTTGCATGGCTTCGACCCACGAGCTGTCTTTTAGAGCCATTTGATAGTTCTTTGGTTCAATCTGGCTGATGAAGCAGGTGTACAAGCACTCGTTAATGATACCTGTTTCTTTAATGCTTGTGTAAACACAGGTGTGCTCATTCAAGCTTCGTCTTGTTTGTACACCATCAGACAGATCACCTATCACGTTCTCTAAAGGGTGATTTTTGTGAACTCCAGTAGTCGGGACCGAACTGACTTGAAGATTATCTTCCAGGTTCGAAGAGAGTTCATCAATGGGCGATTGTTGTTGAGAGTGAAAAGGGTTGTAGAATTCTTCTTCAGTAGAGGCGGTAGGAGCATTAACTGCACTTGATGTGGAAGGTTGACTTTCATTGTATTGTGGACGTTGCACAATATTTTCCTCCTCGTCATACATGATCTATGAAGCAATTTTCTCATCAACTTCTGCACAATCCAAGTAAGGCACATTAAAAGATTTAAACAGTCTATCATAGTCAAAAGCTTCAGTGGGTCCCGTGCTGGGCATTGGTGGTTTGTAACTCGTGATGTCGGTGTTACATACCACTTCAACCTTGCTGTTCGATAAATTAAAGACTTTTCTGTTGGGTGTCCCAACAACATATCCGACTAAAATACCTTCGTCGGCTTTCTCTCCAAATTTAGAGTTTGTCTTTAATATCGTACATGGGGACCCAGATGGTTCGAGACCATTCAAGTTTGGCTTTCGACCATGCATAAGTTCATAACAAGTTTTATTTAGCCTTTTAACAGTTAAAACACGATTAAGGATATAATAGGCTGTGGCAACTGCTTCAGCCCAGAACACCACGGGAAGCTTAGCATCAGCCAGCATGGTTCTGGCTTCTTCAATTAGCGTCCTGTTCTTCCTCTCAGCCACCCCATTTTGTTGCGGAGTATACGGGGCGCTGTACTGGTGTTCTATCCCTTTCTGTATGCAGAACAGCTCCATCTGGTAGTTTTTGAACTCTGTCCCATTATCACTCCTGATGTACTTAACCTTTCTCCCCATAATATTCTCAACCTTGGTAATCAAGTTAACCAACTGAACCGTCTCATCCTTTGTCTTCAGAAAATACACCCAAGAGTATCGCGAGTAATCATCAGTTACTACCAAGCAGTATGAAGTTCCACCAAGACTCTTTACATTCACGGGACCAAAGAGATCCATGAGAAGTAGGTCTGGTGTACTGAAAATTGAGTTAACCATCTTGGAGTGATGAGGTTTCTTGTGTTGTTTTCCCTTCTTGCACGATAAGCATTGATCTTCAAAGTTGAAATTCTTTAAGGGAACACCAAGCACCAACCCATTCTTGACAATGTAGTTCATTTTTCGAAGATGTATATGCCCCATTCTTGGATGCCATAACTCGGACTCGGATTCAGTTGCCTTTGACAGAAGACATGATTCTTCTGATGTCATCTCAGTTGACCTCATATCCATGACGTATGTGTTCTTTTCTCTTGGAGCCTTCATCACCACCCATGCCTCTGGTATCTTGAAACCAGGATACAGAACAATTGCTTCATTTTTGGTAAAGTGCACTGTGTATTCTTTGTCACAAATCTGAGATACGCTCAACAAATTATGCTTCAATTCCTCAACAAAATTCACCTTTTCCAATTTCATTTTTCCATTTGTTACGGTTCCAATACCAGTAATTCTACCTCCGCTCTCTTCAGCGAAACTAACTCTTCCTCCTTGAACAGGTTTCCATTCATGTAACAAATTCTTGTTACCAGTCATGTGCCCGGAACAGCCACTATCCACAACCCACAGATTGTTTAACGTCCTGTTCAACTGTTCCTGCACGATTAAAGCAAAGGATTAAAATCTGGGGACCCAAGACCTATTGGTCTCGGGTCGATTAAATCTGTTAAACGGCATCCCGTACTTTGGCTGTTCAAAGTCAGTTTGAGAATAATTTCTGTAAGTTCTATAAGGATACCTTCTTGAGAATTGGCTATGAGGCCATCCAAACCTTAGTGGATTAACTGAATTATAATTATTGGTTCGGTTGTTTACTGGGAAAAACTGAGATCGATTTCTTTGAAATCTTGGATTAGTCCAATGTCTGAATTTTGGAGAGTTCGCATTCCTACCAGTATAGTAATTACCATTCGTTTTATTTTCAATTTTCGGAGGCCTCATTCCTCTGAATTCTCTTTGATTTAGAGGGCAATTAGCAATTAGGTGTCCGATTTGATTGCATCTGAAACAACTCCTGTGTTCAACCTTCGTCTCAACAGTTGTTTCAGATGTTGAGGTTGCATTACTATTCGTTTGTCTAACATATGGTGGGACAAACGGGTTTAGGGGAGAGTTCTTTTCAGTTGGCTTATATTTCTCCCCATGTTTTAGTAACACTACCTCTTCTTTTATCTCACTATATTCGGATGTCTTGTTCGAATTTGATGAGACAGAACTAGGGACAGAAATCTTAATACTCGAAACAGGCCTAACTTCGGGTTCTTTAACCGAAACTTTAACAGGAACTGTCTGACCAATTTCAACATCAACAGATTTCTGATTACTAGGATCATACGTATAGTTATGGTTATATGGTGATGGAACTTCAGAATATCCAATTCCCCCTTTTTTAATTGGGGAATGTTGAACACTTACGATGTGATCAATCATTGCTGAGGAGTTTCTAAATTATTCAATTTTTCTGTTTAATTCCATCACTTTTACCTGGTAATCAGCTATCTGTTTATCCCTGTCAGCAATTAGTTTGGTTTTTTCTTCTAACACTTCATAACTAAGATCAATTACTTGTATTTTTTCAACTAGACTGGCTTTAAGACTTCTGATATCTTTTTCACTAGCTTTTATTTTTACTGAGTAACTGTTTTCTCTAGTTTTAGTGTAATGATGATCTTCTTTTAATGTTTTAAATTGAGCGTCCAAACTAACAAAATGATCAGTTATTGTTTTCAATTATTCAGACAGATTTCACATTTCATACAAGGGAGTTCAGAACTTACCTCAGAAAGCTGATCGTTCACTTCTGCCATGTAAGCTTGATTTTCTCCCGTCACTTACTCACTCCCTGCAGTTTCGATGTTCACCAAATTTGCCTGTTTGAAGACTTCCTCAACCTGTAGATTCCAGTTATACCCACTATTGTGTCTAGATACCATAGCCTTATTTTCACTATCTCCCCCATTCTATTGTGCAGGCCTGTTCTGACTACGTTCTACTCTCTCACTGGTGCATTCCTTGGCAAAGTGACCATTTTGTTGACAGTTTTAGCACCGAACCTTTGATTTGTCAAACCCTGGTCTTTCTCCAACAAACTTTCTGCCTGTCTTCTTCATAAATCTCTTAACCCTTCTTACTATCATAGCCATCTGCCATTGCAGGTCCATCTCTTCTAGATCATCAGCATCTATCTGATCATAGTCTTCATCTAAAGTTGCAGGGTCGACTATTTTACCTTTGATGTAATTTTCGTAAGATGCAATGAAGGATGCATAGAGAGCAAACTGCTGTTCAGCTGATTTAACACTCATGGGCATCTGTGAGTATTTGTTAGTCGGAGCATTTGATGAGAAGTTGCCAGTTGTGGCTTGAGGTTTTGAAGAATTACTTCCTCCAGCTACAAAACATACATCACCGTCCAAGTTGAGAGTCACATGACCATCTTGAGTTGAGTTTGAGCTTGAGTCTCCCTTTGAGTAGTAAGCAGTTGATTCTGACCTTGAAGTTGAACTTGAACTAACTTTTACACCGTACATTCCCGGATCCTGAACCTGATCAGTTGATGTCTCTTTCCGAACCATGTTTAGTTCAAAAGTTCGTAATTTATTGACTGCTGTTTCCAAATCAATATCGGCAAACTCTTTATCTTCTCTCATCAAAACCGTGTACATTTCCCATTTCGGTGGAAGAGCATCAAGAAGTGTCTCTACTATCTCCTCTTCTTTGTATACAATGGAGTAATTGCTGAGTTCGGTCATCAGGTGATAATATCTTGTGATGATGTCATCGAGTGATTCATTTTTCAAATAATTGAACACCGAGAATTGGGTCTTTAGCAGCTTGATTTTGGATGCACGTATCCCCACATTACCTTCATATCGGTTTTCTAGAGCTTCCCATAGCTCTCTAGCAGTTTTGTATTTCTTGAAGGTGTGTAGAATCTCTTGTGGAAGAGCCATGGTGATTGCTGCATGAGCTTTACTCTCTGCCTCAAACATTTTCTTTTCTTCCTCTTCCATCTTATTGTACTTCTTAATCTGATCACGACCCTCAAACAAGGCCGTTGGTGGAATGTATCCATCTTGAATGCACACCCACATCTTAGCATCTTGATATTTAACATACTGCTCAAACCGATCTTTCCAAGCCACGAAATCGGTACCCTTAAGCATTTTCGGAGCCTTAGTAGCTGAACCTGCTTCCACCTCCATCTTCACCAGTTCCGTAATGTTTATAGAAGTCATCTTTGAAAGAAATACGACTCGAAAACACAAAGAAACTCAAAAATAATATTTTATTATTCTGAACAGTACCCAGTAGGCGAAGTTATGATTAACTTCGCTTAAGTTTAACTTCGCTTATACTCAACTTCGCTAAAAACCTTAACTTAGCCAAATCACAATTACATGTACTGAACAACTGTTACAAAATAAGCCGTAGCTATACATATATATCATTCGACAACTTCGCCTAACATGCTAGGCGAAGTTGTCAATAACTTCGCTTGTTCCACAAGTTCGCTTATAACAGGCGAACTTGTGAGACAAGTTATCTAAAACACATAAACAAATCCAACTAACACGATTACAGACACTAGATACTGAACTACTGGCATCATGTACCAACATATGTTTAACAAATTAATTAATTATAAAAGATGTATTTTACTTGTAAAAAACATTTTTATATAATAAAATATAATATTAAGTATGATTAAAAAGGATTTATAAAAAATAATATAATACAAATCATCGAACTCTCAAATCCGATATATTTCATTTACTTAGAACCGCGGTTGCCATCCTTAATATTATCTTATTCGCCTTTGCTCGTCTGTTATGGAGTATCACATTCTCCTATTTTACCGCTTTTTACCGTTCTGGGGACGTATGCATTTATATTATTTCTCTACTACGTAATAGACAAATTGTAACTATTGTCACTTGTGCTTAACATTTTGTACCTTACTTGTTATGTGCTTACATGCTTTATGTGAACCACATTCAGAGAGGTCCAGCATAATCTCATAATAGTATTAACATATGATAGTCGTAACAGCCATCGTCCAGTTTACCTGCAATCGTGCTTATTGACAGCTTATTTATTTTGCTCATTGGTTGAATTGTTTATGTCATTTGACTTGTTGCATATTTATTTACCTATTATCTATACACCAAAACTGGTGCGCTACTCACTCAACCTTGTGTTGACAAATCTATTTTATTTTTAACGCATATGCAGGTTATCGTGTGATGTGATGTTAAGTCAAGATTTGGTAGGAAACTTAGGATTTCAAGATAAAGAAAAATAAACAAGACTATTATGTTTTTTTTGAAAAATGTTTGATTGGTGAATTATTTAATTTTTGATATTTGGTATTGAATATTTTGTTTTATTTAGATTTAACCTAATAGATATTAAAATTTCCAATATTGCATTATAGTACCTTGAAAGTTGTGAGAAATCAGTTAACGCCTGCCATTTCCGCCATACGTTGGGGTGTTACATCGAACACCGATGTATGACTGTTGGAATGATGGTGTAATCATTTAGGGTTGATATCCCTTAAATAGGCCTAACAAAACTTGCTTAACAAGCATAAACAAGTTCCAAATAAGCCCATATAAGACAAAATAGCCGGGCTCGAAGCATTCTGGAACATTCCTTAGCAGCATGGCCAAATTGGCCCAACCTGGCCGCGTGGCGCGGCCTTGTTCTTTCCCTGAATTTTCAACTTTTACTCACTTAACTTCGTACACGTACAACGGCTTCGGATTTGATCTTCATTAAGCCTCGTTTCCTCTTCTTAGGACTTGTTTTTCCATGCTCTTCATCATGGTACCTACATTGATCAAAAATATGTAACTTTACGTACGAAAAAATTGATAATCGTTAAAGTTCATATGTAAAATTAATGTAAATATGGGATAAAAACTATGTGTTATGCAACACATCAAATATTTCCACACTTAAACCTTTTTTTCCCCGAAAAAGTAAACTACACAAGATCATACCCAAGAAGAAAATAAAAACTCTCGGTTTATTTACTATTTTATTTTATTAAAGCATCAGAAACAAATTGACGTGTTAACCACGATTGCCGATATATTGATCCACTTTAAACTCACTCACCAACCCATCGAGCCCCAATCGTATTTATCAATAAGTTTTTAGTAATCATTAGTAAACCAATCTTACTCATTAGTAAACCATGTCGCATGTAGCATGGAGTGGCAGGTCGCGGGTTCAAGTCCCAGCCACCCCATTTATATTATTTTTGGCATGTTTTCTTTTTAAAACCGTTTATCAAATAATAATTATAATAATAACTAGTAACAAATCGTATTTTATAAAACCGACAACGATACTTACGTTTTTCCCGCATTTTTATTAAAAATTCATTTATGTATAAATAATAGCGGTTGTGTTAATATACTAATAAGGAAAATTTGTTTTTACAATTGTAACATCCTAAATATTATATTAATAAATAAAGGAAATTATGTTTAATTGAATGTGTGTTAATATTTAATTAAAATTAAATATAATAAAAGAGTATGGACTTGGGTGGGAAAGATGGAATAAGGGATGTGATGAGCCTTAGGTCCATGGCCTTAAGGGAGTATAAATACTCCTTAAACCTCCCTATGTAAGGCCCCGTTACCGGTGCCTCACTTTTGACGTTGGATTTACTCATAAACACAATTCTAATCATCAGAGATAAATAAAACTTTCGCGAAATATTAAATCTTTCACAAACATTACATAATAATGTGTAACTTGTCTTAAACAACAACTTGTCTTTCAAATTTTGTAGGAAACATTAAAAATAAAACATAACAATCTTCCTCGAGATGCCAGTCTCTTCCTTCCCATGCCATATGCCCCCGTTAAGCGAGCTATCTCATCCTACTCACCTGCGTGCATACTAAAAGTCAGCTACGCTGAGTGCGCTCTAGTTAATCAAGTAACATACAATACCTTCACATACATATACATACGCATCCGTAGATACTTACTATATACTTAACCTGCTTATCTTTCTTTAGTACATACAAGAGTATATACCTTCTTTATTTCATTCTTTCTTTACTTTCTTTACATTTATTCATACTTAACATTCTCATACATTTTAAAGAGCATTATGCCCTACTACCTCGTGTATTTTTAGGGCTCGGTCCTTTATCTACCTCGAATATTATTTGGGTCTGGTCCCTTTCTTCCTCGAGTATTATTAGGGCTCGGTCCCTTTTCTGCCTCGAATATTATTAGGGTTCGGTCTCTTTCTACCTTGAGTATTATTAAGGCTCAGTCCCTTTCTTCAGTACCTAGATATCCCTTATATTCATTCATAACATACATACATCATTCATACATTATACATAACATTCATATCTGTAACTATAACCTGGCTAAACATGTATTATCCGAAGATCGTTCACGTACCAACAATCAATCATTCGTATCCTTCACATAAATCATATATGGCATACACTTATCACTTAGGATAAATGTATTAACTAATCACATAGAGTATACACACAACCCTGAAAACATAACAAGGAATGGGGCTAAAAACTCACCTGAATGCGGTTACGTTCACCGTTAATGGTTATCCCTTTCTTTAGTTGTGCGCGACTAACTGTATAACAATTTTACGTATCAATTAACTATCACTACCTATATCGTGTTTCTAGTTTAGTTATAACCGAAAACGAACGAGGGTCCGGGGGCAGCGCCCATGGCAGCGGGGTTCGAGGGGCGGCAGCCCCTAGTAGGGTCCAAGGGGCAGAGCCCCGGCCTGGGGTCGAGCTGCCAGGTCTGCTTGAAAAAATTTATTTCTATTAACTGTCTTAACACATCTTCCATTAGAATTCTAAATTATTATTTTATTTTCTAACTCAAAAAGTTCGAGGGTTTCTTTGTAATTAATCCATTTTATTCCAAGTCTAGGGACCTTTCTGTCATTCTTTCAAACTTCTAATTCGTCCTAGTCCCTTAACGAATGGAGTTCATAACGAATGAACCCATTCGTTACTTCATAACGAACTGACTATTCTAACGAATATGCCTTCATGATGAATTTGCTATTATAACGAATCAGACCTTATAACGAACCGGTCCTCAAAATGAATTGGACCTTATAACGAACTGATCCTTATAACGAATTTGGACTTATTCGTTTGGTCTGGTTAACGAATGAACCCTATAACGAATGGGGTTCATTCGTCCCTTACTTAACGAATTTGCTTAACGAATGAAACTCATTCGTTATTATTTCTTAACGATCTGACTTAACGAATCAGAGCTCATTCGTTAACTCTCCGTAACGAATCGCTTAACGAATTCATTACACCCGCGCCTAGGTTTAGGTTAGAATGTCATGGAACATTCTCTGACATCCATACCTTGTACGTCGCCTTTTTGGCGCCACCGTGCCGAAAAACTGGGCGGCGACCGGAAAAGCGTATTTTACCCCATTTTTCACTGTTTTTCATTGTTTTTCGTCTCTTTTGATCCAGATCTGAGTTAGGGTGACCCCTAAGCTCATCTTTTGATCGGTTTATACCCAATTCCATCCGGATCTTGTGACTTTAACGGTTTAATGGTGTCGGCTCGTCGTTTCGCGACTAAATCTTGCGGATTTGGATCCATACAATATCATACTATCATTACCTCGGGTCGATGCTCGTTTCCTCTTGGGTTCGGCTAAGGGAAAGAGAGAGAGATAAGAGAGAGCTTAAGTGTGTGTTTTTTATGGTGTATGGAATATGTGAAATGAATGGATTGTGGAGTAATTATTGTTTATATATGATGGGTCATGGGCTTAAGCACATGGTCTTTCCCTTTTTCTTATTAATCCAAGTCCATTACCTATATTACTTAACCCAACACAAGCCCATCTCATAACATCTAACATTATTATTTATTAACCGAACGAAAAACAGGATGTTACACCCTAAAACCCTAAATCTCTCATTCTCATCTTCCTAGCCACCCTACACACTCAAAACACACACAAACACCCCATACATAGCCGCGACCTAGAAGAGAGATTCAAGACCAAAACCAAGCCTAAATCTTGAAATAACTTTACTATACGAGCAAGATACAAGATCCTTGATGTGTAGTAAAACACACTTACTTTCCTTATGATTTTATCATGGTTTTTTTGCTTAATTGTTTATTTTATGAAAGTATTGGGGGTTAAGTACAATAATTTACAAAGTTTAAATGTTAATTGTAGGTTTATGAAAGATGGTGAAAAAAGAGTTAATTTGGAAGATTCTAGAGGCCTTTTTGGTCAAGTTTTAAAGCTACAACTCAAGGCCCAACCCAAGCCCACAAGTTAGAAGCCTTGCATGATATTATATTAAGTTAATTAATTTAATTCTCAGCCATATTCCAGCCCTAATCCCGAAAATAAAAGAACCCTAACTTCTTCACTAGTTCTGATCGGAACTGCAGCAAGGGAAAGAAAGAAAAAAAAGCTAAGTGGCGGCTGTTGTGACGGCTGGAGAGGAAGAAGAACACCAAGGAGATTCTTGTGCAGCTTCTAGGCATCAAATACATCCATAAACTCAGCCATATAACCCTAAGTAATCATCTTTAAACTTTGTTTATTGTTCAAGAACCCTAACTAGTTGAATTGATCTTTTTCTTTGGATTGTTTTGCAAGTAATTGATTGTTTGACTTTGATTTAGTTATTCTTGGATCTTGAATGAGTTTGATTATGTTTATGATGATGTTTATGATGTTTTACTTGAGTGTTAATGGCTGTCCAAAATTAATGAGTAGCTAATCTTGTTTGTTCTACCTAGGTTTGATGAGTATTGTTAGGTTTTGACTAGTAATATGGATTGTTAATGATCATGGCTTAAATTGTTAACGTAAAGTTTGATTTAACAATAAATTAGATTGTGTTTAGTGGCTGTGTTTTGTTTGATTATACCTAATAACCTCGTGCTTTAATTAATTGAATCGGTTTTGATTAGTTGTTTCATGTTTAAGGCTCTTTACTTTGTGTTTAGGGTTTGTTTGCGGGGTGTACAACCGTAGGGATAAGTGGGTAAATTAATTAGATAAAATCAGTTGTGAAACACTTTCTTAGAGACCGAGAGGTGATAAGAAGTAAACTCGTCTCATTACTTTTACTTGTTAGAATTAAGATCACGCGAGAGCGGGTTTTGTTCTTGTCGGGCTTGGGTGTTTGAGCGATTACTTGGTCTAGTTTAAGTTAAGTTGAATTGTTCCTCTATCCTTGGTTGCGTAGTATTCGTCTCCATTAGGTTAGTGTGTCGGTGAGACCGAGAGGTGAGTCGGCATTAGAACACGTTAATAATTTGTTTTCACGGTTTGTTCTTAAAATCAACTAAGATAAGTTAGAGTTTGTTAGTGAGACCGAGAGGTGATCTGACCTTCTTGAGCGAACCTTAGTTATGTCATCCTTTAGAACCGGTGTCGTGAGAGTTTTTCAATCCATTGTCTTGTCATCTCCTTCAATATGATTCTTACCTAGGTAGACGTTTTTATCACTGCAGTCAAAGTTTCCGAAGTTTTGTTAAAAATTTTCATTTAGTTAAGTTAAGTAGTTAAATTAAATCTAAAAAAAATCAATTAAATATTTTGGTAAGTCTTGGTTAGAGTTTAGTAATTATAAACATTTTCACGTGTCTTCGAGTTCGATATCCGGACTTTTCTCATCTGTGCTATACGCGACCGGTACACTTGCCGTTTGTGTGAACTAGGATAGATTGTTTGGTTTTTAAAGCTTAGTTGCGACTTGTGTTTTATTTATATATATATTTTTTCGCACATCAAGTTTTTGGCGCCGCTGCCGGGGACACGGTTTGAGGCGTATTAAGAACGACTCGAGTTAGGACTTGCCTTGTTTACTACTTGTCTTTCTTATTTGTTTTGTTTGTTAGTTTAAAATAGTTTAGCTAATTATAGTTTCTTTTATTTATTTTAATATTTGTATGCGACGTACTCGATCTCTAGGACCACCAGAAGTTGAAGGATTTCCCGAACCAGAGAGAGAGCTTTTTGAGAGACGTCGTACAAAACCGTGATCCAGTTCATCTACATCCGTCGGTAATACGTTCTCTTCTCCTACTTTTTCTGAACCCGTCATTAGGGATAGGCTTATGGGCGACGCGAATCCACCACCGAGGAGGACAGTTGCAGACCGGGCCCGTCCGGTCGATGCTGGCGCGAGATCCAGCATTGCTCCACCAGCTATAGGAGTTCAAACGACTTGGCAGATTCCATCTAATGTTATGAACACGATTGCTTATTCTGCTCAATTTCACGGGTTACTCCATGAGAACCCACATGCTCATATCACTCGCATCACATGAATTTGCGACACGTTTCATCTTGCCGGCATATCCGAAGACGCCATCAAACTCTGAATCTTTCCGTTCTCACTCGTTGATCATGCAAGTCTGTGGCTTGAGTCCCTCCCACAGGGATCCATTGCTACTTGGGCTTCCATGCAGACCCAATTTCTTGAAAAATACGATCCTCCGGCTAAGGCCGCTCGTTTGCGTAACCAAATTCATTCTTTCCAGATGGAGGACACCGAGAGCTTCTACGAGGTGTGGGAAAGGTTCAAAAATCTACTTGCGTTATGTCCAAACCACGGCCTACAAGACTGGGCGGTTGTTGAGAAGTTCTACAACGGAGTGACGTACGCAACTCAGAGTATGCTCGACACAGCTGCAGGAGGTAACCTACTGACAACGAAGGATACGGATGAGTGCATTTCCTTGTTTAACGGTTTAGCCATGAGTGGATACCAGCGACCACCAGTTAAGAGTACCAAAACCGTCGATTCCCTATCACGCGGCATGCATTCGGTCGAAACGAGCACCGCACTTGCGGCACAAGTTGAAGCGTTAGCAAAGATCGTGAAGGACTTGCAGGTGAAAAGTAAGTTATGCGAGATCTGTAGAGGGGGACATGATACTGTTCAATGCCTCGTAGGTTTCCAGGAGGAGGCAGTCGACTTCGTTAATAATCCAAACCGAAATCAACATTCTTTCAATTCTTATAATTCGGGGTGGAGAGGTAACCAAAATTCCAACTGGAGGAACGAAAATCAGTCCAGCTTTCAGCAACGTCAGAGCCTATTCCAGGATTCCGGTGAGGGACCGAGTAGTGGGGAGAAGAAGCCCACGTTAGAGGAGATGATGACACAGCAGACACAGATGTTGTCGCAACTCATGACTCGAGAGGACTCCCGTCACAAAGAAACTCAAGAGAAATTCCGGGTGCACGAGTCATTCATGAGAAATCAAGGAGCGTCAATTCAAAATCTTGAGCGTCAGATGGGAGAGATAGCAAGTCGTCTAAATGAGAGGTCACCAGGTACACTTCTAAGTAACACTGAACAAAATCCGAAGGCGTTTGCGAAGGCTGTGACGACAAGGAGCGGTGCGGGGGCACGTAGAGAGCCCGTGATTCAAGAGGCGACGAGAGGAGTCGTTAACGAGCCTGCGGTAGATGTAGAGGAGCAGGTAGACGAGGAATTCAGTTGGAGTCTCCACCTGCCAAGGTGCATCAGAGGCACAGCCCCGGAAGTTCAGCACAGGCCGAGAACCAACCATTACCCAGCACACCACCGAGAGTCTATAAACCTAGACTCCCATATCCCGGAAGAGTCCGTAGGGATAGAGATGAGGAGTAGAACTCCAAATTTCTTGATCTTCTGAAGCAACTTCATCTTAATATTCCTTTCCTTGAGGCACTTACGCAAATGCCCAAATATGCAAAGTTTCTTAAGGATATTCTTTCGAACAAAGAGAAGTTAGCCGAAGTCTCTTCCATTCCTCTGAGTGCTGGTTGCTCTGCAGTCTTGCAGAGAAAGTTACTAGAAAAGATGTCCGATCCTGGGAGTTTCACAATTCCTTGCATCTTGAATGATAATACGGTCGTCCATGCGCTGGCAGATCTTGGTGCCAGTATTAATCTCATGCCGTATTCCGTGTATCGCAAGTTGGGTCTAGGCGAACCGAGGCCTACCCGTATGAGTATCCAGCTTGCTGATCGTTCTGTGAAATACCCCCGAGGGGTGGTCTAGAACATGCTTGTTCGTGTCGACAAGTTCATCTTCCCGGTGGGCTTTGTCATCCTGGACATGAACGATGACGATAGTGTTCCACTCATCTTAGGCCGACCATTCCTTGCCACTGCACAGGCATTGATCGGTGTCTGCAAGGGTAAATTAATCTTAAGAGTTGGGTGAGAACGTCACCTTTGACGTTCGACAGTCACTGAAACACCCCAAGTCTGCTGATGACTCCTTTTACTTCATTGATACCATCATGGAGCATGTCAGGGAGTTTCTCAGTGAAATTTGTGGAGGATCTGCCTCCGATACCCAGATTCTTGATAGGGAGATTCCGAAGATTGAAATGGTTGCCGTAACCAATCAGTCCTTAAATGACGACACCGAGTCGCATACCCCTGAGTCAGGCGTGTCTGCTGAGATCGTACGAGACGATCCGATGGACCGACCTTCGATCGAGAGTCCTCCTCTTTTCTTAGAGCTTAAGGAGTTACCTTCCCACCTTGAGTATGCATTTTTAGATGAAGAGAGGAAGCTTCCGGTTATCATTGCATCTGCTTTGACCGAGGTCGAGAAGGAGAAGTTGTTGAGGGTGCTACGAGAGCACAAGGAGGCTATTGCATGGAAGATTATCGACATCAAGGGTATCAACCCTTCATTTTGCACTCATAAAATCCTCAGGGAGGAAAATTTCAAAACTGTCGTCCAGCCGCAACGGCGGCTTAATCCGAAAATGCAAGAGGTCGTAAAGAAGGAGATCATTAAACTCCTTGATGCGGGGATCATTTTCCCCATTTCTGATAGTGCTTGGGTGAGTCCAGTCCAAGTGGTTTCTAAAAAGGATGGCACGATTGTCGTCACCAACGAGAGGAACGAGCTTATTCCCACGAGGACTGTGACGAGATGGCGAGTCTGCATCGACTATCGCCGACTGAATGATGCCACCAGGAAAGACCACTTTCCTCTCCCATTCATTGATCAGATGTTAGAGCGTTTAGCAGGTCAGCAGTACTACTGCTTCCTAGATGGTTTCTCCGGGTACTTCCAGGTTCCGATAGCTCCCGACGACCAGGAGAAAACCACTTTCACCTGCCCTTACGGAACGTTTTCTTACAAACGTATGCCATTCGGACTTTGTAACGCTCCGGCCACATTCCAGAGGTGTATGGTGGCCATTTTCCATGATATGATTGAGGACTCCATGGAGGTGTTCATGGACGATTTTTCCGTATTTGGGAGTTCCTTCGATCATTGTTTATCAAATCTCGAGAGGATGATGTCCCGCTGCGTTGACACCAACCTAGTCCTTAACTGAGAAAAATGTCATTTCATGGTTCGCGAGGGCATTGTTCTAAGTCATCGAATCTCAACTTTGTTTATTGTTCAAGAACCCTAACTAGTTGAATTGATCTTTTTCTTTGGATTGTTTTGCAAGTAATTGATTGTTTGACTTTGATTTAGTTATTCTTGGATCTTGAATGAGTTTGATTATGTTTATGATGATGTTTATGATGTTTTACTTGAATGTTAATGGCTGTCCAAAATTAATGAGTAGTTAATCTTGTTTGCTCTACCTAGGTTTGATGAGTATTGTTAGGTTTTGACTAGTAATATGGATTGTTAATGATCATGGCTTAAATTGTTAATGTAAAGTTTAATTTAACAATAAATTAGATTGTGTTTAGTGGCTGTGTTTTGTTTGATTATACCTAATAACCTCGTGCTTTAATTAATTGAATCGGTTTTGATTAGTTGTTGCATGTTTAAGGCTCTTTACTTTGTGTTTAGGGTTTGTTTGCGGGGTGTACAATCGTAGGGATAAGTGGGTAAACTAATTAGATAAAATCAGTTATGAAACACCTTCTTAGAGACCGAGAGGTTATAAGAAGTAAACTCGTCTCATTACTTTTACTTGTTAGAATTAAGATCGCGCGAGAGCGGGTTTTGTTCTTGTCGGGTTTGGGTGTTTGAGCGATTACATGGTCTAGTTTAAGTTAAGTTGAATTGTTCCTCTATCCTTGGTTGCGTAGTATTCGTCTCCATTAGGCTAGTGTGTCGGTGAGACCGAGAGGTGAGTCGGCATTAGAACGCGTTAATAATTTGTTTTCACGGTTTGTTCTTAAAATCAACTAAGATAAGTTAGAGTTTGTTAGTGAGACCGAGAGGTGATCTGACCTTCTTGAGCGAACCTTAGTTGTGTCATCCTTTAGAACCGGTGTCGTGAGAGTTTTTCAATCCATTTTCTTGTCATCTCCTTCAATATGATTCTTACCTAGGTAGACGTTTTTATCACTGCAGTCAAAGTTTCCGAAGTTTTGTTAAAAGTTTTCATTTAGTTAAGTTAAGTAGTTAAACTAAATCTAAAAAAAATCAATTAAATATTTTGGTGAGTCTTGGTTAGAGTTTAGTAATTATAAACGTTTTCACGTGTCTTCGAGTTCGATATCCGGACTTTCCTCATCTGTGCTATACGCGACCGGTACACTTGCCGTTTGTGTGAACTAGGATAGATTTTTTGGTTTTTAAAGCTTAGTTGCTACTTGTGTTTTATATATATATATATATATATATATATATATATATATATATATATATATATTTTCGCACATCAATCCTTGTTGAATATCAAAGCTAACTGAAACCTAAAAACGCATAAAGGTATGTTGTTTACACATAAAGGTTTTGTTTTTATGAATGGTTTGCCCTAAAACTTAGCCCTAGGGTAGATCGGGTATAGATGAACCATAAAGTTAGGCCCAGTTCCCTCTTTCCTCGAATATTATTAGGGTTCGGTTACCTCTCACCTCGAATATTATTAGGGTTCGGTTCCCTTTTGCCTCGAATATTATTAGGGTTCGGTTCCCTCTTGCCTCGATTATTATTAGAGCCCGGTTCCCTTTCATTACCATACAACCATACATTACCTTTCTTTGTCATTATCTTTATAACATTCATACATACTTTTCATAATATCATACATGAAATATTCATACATACTTTCTTTCACATACTCATTTCATACTTACTACACTATACATTCGTTAACAATACGTTCAATATCCGAAGATGGTTCACGTACTGTCAAGCATCCATTCTTAATATAATATAACTATCACATTCATCATTAAGACATACACTTACCATTTAAGGTAAGTGTATTAACATTCACAATGAGTATGCACACAGCCCCGAAAACATAACAAGAAAATGGGGCTAGAAACTCACCTAGATTCTGTTACGTTCGCCGTTAACGGTTAATCCCTTCTTTAATTGAGCTCGGCTAACTGTACATTAATTACATATATCAATACTTGTCCTAATTATATTATTTGGGTTTAAGCCAAAATGGCTAAGTCTGATCTATTTTAATGGAGGGTCTAATCCATTAAAATACATTGTACTTAAACACACATCGTGTTCAATTACTCTTGTATTCGAATTGGCTTATTATATTACAATTGTATTCGAACCATAACGCTCTCAGGAACACGTATGTGTACAATTATAGCATGTATGCAGATATAATATGCATGTGAATACCATATGTATTTAATTGTGAAATGTATGCGAATAACCATATATTCGACAGGAGATAGCATCCCACAAGACCAAGAGGATTGTATGCGAGTGGCTCCTTGTATGCGAATGCATACATGTATTCGAATGTATCATATGTATGCGAGTATGGGCATGTATGCGAGTGTACCCATTGTATTCGAATGTATCATATGTATGCGAGTATGGGAATGTATGCGACTGTACCCATTGTATTCGAATGTATCATATGTATACGAGTATGGGCATGTATGCGAGTGTACCCACTGTATTCGAATGCATCATATGTATGCGAGCATGGGCATGTATGCGAGTGTAATCATTGTATTTGAATGTATCATATGTATGCGAGTATGGATATGTATGTGAGTGTACCCATTGTAGTCGAATGTATGCATTATATGCGAATAAATACATTGTATTCAAATGTATGTATTGTATGCGAATACATACATTGTATTCGAATGTATGTATTGTATGCGAATGCATACATTGTATTCGAACTCCTGGGCACTAGAATACCCCATTGTTGGGCCATCTTTTCCTTTATTCTCATTATCCATACATGTTTTAACATTTATACCCTCATTATGGTATAGTATCAACCCATAAACGTTCCCATTTCCATTCTATGCTAGGACCTAGCCCGTTCACCCATAAAGCTTGAACCTTTATGAGTTAAAACGTTCTTAGGCTAGATTTAAGGTTCCTCATGCGAGCCGTATATACCATTGTGTTTATCTAGTCCATTTTAAACATCAAGTTTGTAACTTTATGGTTCATCTATACCCGGTCTACCCTAGGGCTAAGTTTTAGGGAAAACCATTCATAAAAACATAACATTTATATGTAAAGAGCATACCTTTATGCGTTTTTAGGGTTCGGTTAGCTTTGATATTCAACAAGGATCTTGTATCTTGCTCGTATAGTCGAGTTACATCAAGATTTAGGCTTGGTTTTGGTCTTGAATCTCTCTTCTAGGTTGCGGCTATGTATGGGGTGTTTGTGTGTGTTTTGGGTGTGTAGGGAGGCTAGGAAGATGAGAATGAGGGATATATTGTTTTATGGAGGTTTAAGGAGTATTAATACTCCCTTAAGCCCATGGACCTAATATCACACCCCGACCAAAGGCGGCGGAACATGCCGTGGTGCAACAATTTCTCATAAGCGCATGACACTATTTAAAGCGACAATATTTAACAAACTCATTTCATTTCACAGCATCGAAAATGTCACATAACAATATTCAAAAGTCAAATACAACAACATATAACAAAATATAGCAAATCAAATATTGTTCATTTTTGCTAATATCCTAGAGGTATTTGTGACGTTTTCTTCTCCAAACTCCATAATCAACCTAGATGCAAACCTTTAACATTTCATAAAATAAAGTTTATCAACACAAAGGTTGGTGAGCAATTCATAAGTTTGAGCATATAAGTATATAATAAGAAAATCCACAAAACTTGTATACGAAACAATAAATAAAAGCATTAACTTGGATAATAGATAAAATCGCTAATAGGATTACGTTAGCGACACATTGCTGTGAGGGGATGCCAAATAGTCTAGGATTTTATAGTTATCGTTAATTGCATTAAGTTAACGACACCTTGCTATAAGAGGATGCCAAATAGTCTAGGATTTATAGATCAACCAACCAAAAGCGATAAACACATAGGCATATAATCATAGAATACCAAATCGAGCATTTATTTAAGTAAGGTATACAATAACATTTGTGGTTTAAGACCCAAGTATAAAACATTTAGTTTAGATATGATGAAATGCCACCCCCAAAACAAAAGATGGAAAACGAGGTATGAAAGTACTCACATTCAAGTAATAAGCTTGAAAGATGATAATTTGGAGATTTGCTGGAACGACGAGTTTAACGTATGAAGCCTAAATAAAAGAAAGTCTTGGATTTAAAAAGGTTGTCTTGAGATCTTTAAATAAAATAATTGTTGCGAAAAGTAAGCAATTTAAAGTTCAAAATTTAAAATATAACTATTTAAGAATTTATAACAATAACCCTTTAAAAATGTAAGTTTGCTCGAAACCAGGTTAAAGTATCTAACCTTAATATTTACTAACCTATGTTAAGTAATAAGGTGGGAAAAAGGCAAAAATGCAAGTTCCTTTGGGTGAAGATACTGAAACGGGTCTTTAACGAGTGTTCGGGTTGTTGGTTCGGGTCTTGATAATTGGTCAAACCCAAAGTCAACTTTCCAAAATAATGAATGTCATGAGATAAGTCAATAAAACTTAATAAGACTTAACCATGTATGTAGTTCTATTGTTTTAGAACTAACAACGCACGTTAAGCGAGTGTTCGGTTTTGTCGGTCCAAAGTATGTTATGAGATCAACTTGGATCCAACATTTCCAAGTACTTAAGAAAATAATAAAAATCAGTTTGTAAACTATTTTTAAATAAATATACAAGTCTTGATAACTAAAAACAAACTTGTGTGTCTTAAGCGAGTAAAAGTCGGATTGGTTCGGTTTCCATCTCACAACAAGTTGATATGTGTTTTCCACATGCCCAAATATCAAAGAACTTGTATAATAATGTACAAATGAAAATACTTAAGTTTTACAACCAAAAAGTTAACAACAAAGTCTTTAAACAAAAGTTCGGTTTACGGTCTAGAGCTATTTACGGTTAAACCGAAGCATAGACTCTTAGATCCCATAACAATGGAACTTGAAAATATGATAAACAAACTAAAATAAGTAGAAGTTAAGCAAGATTTATATGTATAAACAAGTTATATAAGTATGTATATATATATCAAGGACACGAAGTTCTCCATGAAGCCTTGCCTTACAAGGTCCGAAACCTCACCGACCGGAATCGGAGAAGTAACTACCAAAGGTAACATGGGGTATTATATTATATATATGTTGTACCACCATAGACTTCATTTTACACCTGCTCATAATCTTTTATTATATTTAGTCTTTATTAAATATTAACACACATTCAATTAAACACAATTTCCTTTATTTACAGATATAATATTTAGTATGTTACAGATACTTATGTTTTTCCCGCATCTTTATTAAAAATTCATTTATGTATAAATAATACTGTTTGTTTTAATATATTAAAAAGGTAAATTTATTTTTTACAATTTATTTAACAAATAAATTAACTATAAAAGATGTATTTTACTTGTACACAAACATTTTTATATAATAAAATATAATATTAAGTATGATTAAAAAGGATTTATAAACAAATAATGTAATAAAATTATATTTAATCTTCAAACTCACAAATCCGATCTATTTCATTTACTTGGTATCTCCGCATTCAATCTTCTATATTATCTTATTCGCCTTTGCTTCTTTGTTAAGGTGAGTATCACATTCTCCTATTTTACCGCTTTTTATCGTTTTGGGGACGTGTGCATTTATATTATTTCTCTACTACGTAATACACAAATTTCAACTATTGTCACTTGTGCATAACAATTTGTACCTTATTTGTTATGTGCGTACATGCTTTATGTGAACCGCATTCGGAGAGGTCCAGCAAAATCTCATAATTGTATGATCATACGACAGTCGTAACAGCCATCGTCTAGTTTACCTGGAATCGTGCTTATCGACAGCTTATTTATTTTGCTCATTGGTCAAATTTTTTATCTCATTTTACTTGTTGCATATTTATTTATCTATTATCTATACACCAAAACTAGTGCGCTACTCACTCAACCTTGTGTTGACAAATCTATTTTATTTTTAACGCATATGCAGATAATCGTGTGATGTGATGTTAAGTCAAGATTTGGAAGGAAAATTAGGATTTCCAGATAGAGAAAAATAAACAAGGCTATTATGTTTTTTTGAAATATGTTTATTTGGTGAATTATTTGATTTTTGGATATTTTGTATTGAAAATTTAGTTTTATTTTGATTTAACTTAATAGATATTAAAATTTCCAATATTGCATGATAGTACCTTGAGAGCTGTGAGCAATCGGTTAACGCCCGTCATATTCTCCGTAGGTTGGGGTGTGACATCCAACACCGATGTATGACGGCTGGAATGATGGTATAATCGTTTAGGGATATCCCTTAAACAGGCCAACAAAACTTGCTTAACAAGCATAAACAAGTTCCAAATAAGCCCATATAAGACAAAATAGCCGGGCTTGAAGCATTCTAGAACATTCCTTAGCAGCATGGGCGCCGCGTAGCATGGCCAACTAGGCACAACCTGGTCGCGTGTGGCGGCCTTGTCCTTTCCCTGATTTTTCAACTTTTACTCGCTTAACTTCGTACACGTTCAACGGCTTCAGATATGATCTCCGTTAAGCCGAGTTTCCTCTTCTTAGGACTTGTTTTTCCATGCTCTTCATCATGGTAGCTACATTGATCAAGAATATGCAACTTTACGTACAAAACAATTGATAATCGTTAAAGTTCATACGTAAAATACATGTAAATATGGGATAAAAAAACTATGTGTTATACAACACATCAAATATTTCCACACTTAAACTTTTTTCGTCCCTGAAAAAGTAAACTGCACAAGATCATACCCAAGAATAAAATAACAACTCTCGGTTTATTTATTATTTTATATTATTAATGCATCAGAAACAATTGACGTGTTAACCACGATTGTCGATATATTGATCCACTTTAAACTCAGCCACCAACCCATCGAGCCCCCAATCGTATTTATCATTAAGTTATTTATCATTAAGTTTTTAGTAATCATTAGTAATCCAATCACACTCAAGAGTGGCAGCTCAGCTTAACAGTATCTCATACATAGAGAGCTAGCTAGGCTAGAGTCGATGCAAAATGGACCGACAAATCACCGTAAGCAAATGACTGTTTAATGGTAAGAAAATAAATGCACTAGATGGAATTATGAATGATTAGTCATGTGATGGTCATACGAGCTAATCCTAGATATTATTGGACTTTGTCCTATATAAACCTAAAATTTTATTTATTGACTAAGAACTTTCAAGCCCCAATGGCGATAACCTCAGAGTCATTATCCCCTTGGAAACGCGTAAACCCTCAGCCATGTCTAGTATGGACAACGTTGGCCTCTTTTGTTACTTTTGGATACTTTTTGCATCTTTTATTTGTACTTTGTTTGACAAACATATACATTTGTTTTTCAATAGTACACAAAATATATAACTAGTTCTAAGCTCGTGATAATATGGACTTTTGGCGGGGCGCCACCACTTAATTTATTTCATAAACGAGCTATGTGTTAATATTTAAGTGCACCCAATTCACACCGGATCAAAGTAAAAAAGATTATGGTAACCCTCCCTATATCTTATTGAATTTTAGCTGCACGGTCCCCCCCCCCCCCCCACCCCCAAGATGAAAACCCCATAAACTTTATGAATCTGTAAGGCACAATTAAAAATACTAAAGGAAAACATTTCATGATTAGTTGGGTATGCCGACACATCCCAAACTAGATACACAATTGTTCTGATTTATATATATATATATATATATATATATATATATATATATATATAGACAAATGTTAAAAAAATACCAATAGATTGTCATGAACACTCGGCAATAATTTCATTTCCTTTTTAATGCAAAAATTTGAAAACAACGGAAAAAAATTAAAAATCTTTTCTGATTTTTGAACAATTTATATATATATATATATATATATATATATATATTTCTACAACTATAAAATAAAATCCCATCCCCACAGTAGAACGAATAATCGTCCCCGATGTGCACTAGGAAAAGAAAAGAAAACAAAATAAAAGAAACTAGAAACAAAAGTAAATAATAGGATAAAAAATTGTGCATATCTTCATAATATGTGTATCAACGGCCATATAACATTTCATTCGAGGTCGCAACCTTGGGAGAATAGTTTCAAAACGCCATCCAGAGCTATCATGCGGAAAGATATAACTTATACTGAGCAAAATCGCTCCCATATAGCGGCGTACACAACTAAAACAATGATAAGTAATAAACATGTTTCTGTATTTTTATGATTTTATAATTTTTATTTTATTTTATTTTTTTAGATAAATAGAATACCCTGAAAATCAGCCACTCGAATGGAGATTGAGTACCAGCGGCTTCAATCGAGAGAATCCTTAGTTACAAGGAAAGATAAAAACAGATAAATCAAAACTCGGGCTACCTCCCGAGAGTACTTGGTATAACGGGTCCTCAAACCAACCCGTCTCTCACGTCTCTCTATAAGTAATGCTGTAAGGTGCAAGACCTCGCCTTCCTCCGTGTTCGCCTTCTCACCGATGTAGTGCTTCAGACGGTGACCATTAACCTTAAAGCTCGTGTTTTTATCTTCAACCTCTACTGCTCCATACGGGAAAACTTCCTTAACCGTGTACGGTCCATACCATCGGGACTTAAGCATTCCCAGGAATAATTTTAACCGGGAGTTAAACAATAACACCATGTTCCCACACTTGCAATGGTTATCACCTCATAGCTTTCGGTCATGCAATTCTTTAGTCCTCTGTTTGTATTTATATGAATGCGCATATGCATGATCATGAAGCTCCTCTAACTCAGGAAGATGATGAAAATGATGATCTACGACAGTCAAAATGTTGAGGTTAACTATCTGGAGTGCCCATGAAGCACGATGCGCTAACTCGACGGGAAAATGACAGGCTTTCCCATAATCCGAAACGGTGTTGACCTGGTAAGAGTTTTATATGTTGTACGGAAGGCCCATAGAGCGACATCTAGCTTATCGGACTAATCCTTTCAGTTTAGCCCAATCGTCTTCTCAAGAATGTGTTTAATGCCCCGGTTACTCACTTCCACCTGCCCACTAGTCTGTGAGCAGTAGGCCGTCGCAAGCCGATAGGTGACACCATAGAGTTGCAACGACTTCTCCATCTGCGCGTTGCAGAATTGAGTACCTCGATCACTGATCAAGGCATTCGAAACACAAAATTGAGATAACGGAAACCTTAAGGAATCTCACTACAAAAATCTAGAGTCTTCCGTGGTCAAGGCCTTAGCTTCAACCCACTTTGAGACATAATCAAGAGCCACGAGTATGTACTTGTTCCCATGTGATGACGGGAACGGGTTCATGAAATCAATACCCCATAAATCGAAAACCTCGCAAATCTGAATAAAATTATGGGGCATCTCATTCCGGGATGAGATATTACCAATATGATGACAACGATCACAACCTATGACGAATACATGCGCATCCTTAAACACGAAGGCCAATAAAATCCTGCATCGAATACCTTCTTCACAGTGAGACTCGCACCATGTTGTCCCCCTGTCGGTTCCTCGTGACAGTGGCTAAAATCTTCCATCCCTCCTTAGCATCCACACATCAACTAACAAGCTGATCAACACTGATACGAAATAGATATGGATCATCCCAGATGTAGAATTTAACATCAACAAAGAACTTCCTCTCTTGCTGGCGAGACATCTTTTTCGGGATAGACCCATCAACGAGAAAATTCGTGATATCGGCGAACCAAGGGTAAACGGTAACCTGTGCTTTCACGAACATCAAACACTTGATAGAAAATGATTTTCGAGCTCAACATCTTCATCATCAACTTCGGCTCTCTTTAGACGTGACAAATGATCGGCCGCCACATTCTCGGTCTCCTTTTTATCACGGATTTCTCTATCGAACTCTTGTAGTAATAGTAGAATCCAATGGATAAGACGAGGCTTAGCATCCTGCTTTTGGAAGACATGTCTAATAGCAACCTGATCGGTGTAAACAATGGTCTTGGACAGAACAACATAGGACCTAAACTTACCGAGTGCAAACACCATGGCTAACAGCTCCTTCTCGGTGTGGTGTAGTTCTGCTAAGCATCGTTTAAGGTCTGGCTCGCATAGTAGATCGAATGGAAGTGTCTCTCCTTCCGTTCTCCATGAACGGAACCGACTACATAATCGCTCGCGTCCATTCTGAAACAACCATTATCGGGCTATTAACGAGTTTGTCTTATAAAAGATTAAACACCTCGATACACTGCTTAGAAAAGACAAATGGAGCATTTTTCTCAAGAAGCTTTGTTATGGATCTCGCGATTTTAGAAAAATATTTGATGAAATGACGGTAGAATCCAGCATGACCCAAAAATCTTCGATAGATCTCACTGAAGTAGGATGGGGAAGTTTAGAGATTGTTTCAATTTTGGCTCGATCTACATCAATACCCACACTCGAGATTCAATGCCCCAAGACAATGCTCTTGCACACCATGAAATGACACTTCTCCCAGTTAGGGACTAGGTTGGTATCAACACAGCGAAACATCATTTTCTTAAGATTAGAAAGACAATGATCAAAATAACTCCCGAATATCGTAATGTCGTCCATGAAAGCCTCCATGGAGTCCTCGATCATGTCATGAAATATAGCCACCATGCATCTCTGAAATGTGGCTAGAGCGTTGCAAAGTCAGAAAGGCATATATTTATAGGCGAACGTGTCGTAAGGACAAGTGAATGTGGTTTTCTCTTGGTCATCTTGAGTAATAGGACTCCGAAAATACCCGGAGAAACCATCAAGGAAGCAGTAGTACTGCTGACCTGCTAAACGCTCCAGCATCTGGTCAATTAAGGGTAAAGGAAAAGGGTCATTCCTGGTGGCATCATTCAGTCTGCGATAGTCGATGCAAACTCTCCAACCAGTCACAGTTCGAGTGGGAATGAGCTCGGTTTACTCGTTGGTGACGATAGACATGCCACCTTTCTTGGGAACCACTTGAACTAGACTAACCCATCGTTGTTTTTCGTTCTTTTCATATTGTAATCGTGACCCAACCCGATCCACACCCGGATTAAGATTTAATCTTTATGTATTTATTTAATTATCTATTTAATTATATATAACCATTACTAGAATGCACAACAAATCCCTTAACTTAGCTTTAACCATTTATGCACCACCACCTATAGACCAGGGACCAAATTGCAATTAACTTTCTAACTTTCCCTCCTCTCCCTTCTTCTTCACGAACCAGCTGACACCCCCCCCCCCTTCTTTCTTGTTTCGCAAAAGTTGGCGTAATCAACGGATTTGACTTTACCAAATCGTTCATTTACCTTATACGGGTTGCACCGACAGTCTAATTATAGAAAACAATAATGAATTGACAGCTAAATCATTAACTCTTGAATCACGGCTTTCTTTATCTCAAAACTCTATATAAACATGACTATGATGAAATTAAAAGATACCACATACTCCTTACATCATCACGACAATAAACCCTAACTCAACTTCAATCCACAAAGCCGTAAAAGACTGTTTCGGATACCTAACTCGAGCCGTGAAACCTAATTGGCCGTCCACCTTCAATTCGCCACCTAATACGGTAATTAAAACATGTATTTAGTTCGTTCTTAACTGAGGATCGATAACCCTAAACCAATTTATTCACTATCGTTGTATTGTTGATCAATTGGAATGAAATGGATCTAGGGTTTACTATTTTAAATTGGGTTTGTTCTTTTGGCGGTCTGTTTATATATTTTTCTGCTTTGATATCATTCACAAGAGTTAGCCTTGGCCTAGTGGCTGGTGCGAGTGGCTTAAAAAACATAGAACAGGTCCAGGCGCGGGTTCGAACCCTCCTGGACCATTTTTTGAGTTTTATTTTTCTTATTACTTTTTAATTATATTATTTGATAATATTATAATTATTTATCACTATATAACCGCTATCTTGATAAACCGAACCCTCCGGCTTTGTGTTTTCTTGTCCTTTCGAATTTATGATTCGTAATATATATATATATATATATATAAAATATTTACACTATTTATTTAAAAGTCTAATGTAAATGGGAATATTAATAATAATAAGAAAAATAATAATAATAATAATAATAATAATCACAAAAATAGTCAGAGCGTAAACTACAAAAGACTCCAATTCTATTTTAAGCTGATTTGTAACCGTTATGTCATGTCATTTTTTTTCTAACCAATAGTTATATTATTTACAAATTTATGATAATTAAACTAATAATGAAAAAATTGTATTTAAACCCTTTCAAACCCATATCCGTCATACGCCTTGTTATTATTTCTTTAATCTTAATTAATTATATTAATATTAAATAGGAACTTTTGTCGACGTATTCCGAAAGACTCTATCTTATCGTCCTACAGTCGTCTCATCATTCATTTCCACTCGTTAAGGTGAGTTTACATACCCTTTTTTCCATCTTTCATATTTTGGGGGTAGCATGTATATCATATTCAAGTTTACTTATGTTTTATTCCCACATCTATTCAAAACACAATTCAATATATGTTTATGTGTGATTATCGCATGCTCTATGATAAATGCTCTATGTGCTTAATTGTTTATTTTAAGTTTGGTGGTTGGTATCCCATCCTCATCTATCCTCATCTAGTATGATCATACATTTACCCAGGTACTTTGATTTCGTATCAATAAGAACGGGTCTACATCTATTTAGTTACATTTTCATAAGAATTGTAATATTCATCATTTACATATGAATTGTGATTTCTTTCTATATATATAAAACTAAAACTTATGTATTCTCACCAACATTCGTGTTGACAAACTCTATTTTCATACATGTTACATGTACAAGTAGTTGATATTATTCAAGATTGAAGACAATAGTTTGGCCTTAGGATATTATTCAACATACAAAAAAATATGAATTAATTGAACTTGTGTACGTGTTAAATGTTAATGTTATTAAATAATTATTGTTGCTTTAATTAGTGTATTTTGAGCTACTGTCCAATCATTACGTTACGCCCCGGCATGTTCCGCCGCCTTTGGTCGGGGTGTGATAGATTGGTATCAGAGCCGAAGGCTATAAGATAGGTGGTTAGATATAACGGCCTAGTAGCTTGCTTAGGGTCCCTAGACGTGATATGTCTTTGCATGTTTACACCCTGAATTATATTATTGATTGCAGTTGCTTAAATACTATTTAATGATTTAATATTATTCTTGTACACAAAAGCACACACTTAATCCGAGGCTATGTCTCACTCTCAAAATTGTTTTCAAACTTAAAAAAAGGGTGAAATTCCTTAAGAAATCCCGCCTTTTCACTCCCCTCTCCTTGAGGAAGATTCGTGTGACGAATATGTAGTAAACTGTAAGAGTGACATACTTGTTTACTGAACACTTGACACCAAGGCTTGCGAGCCTAAGGAAGTGCAATACGCATAAATCTCAATCAACAGCGAGACCCAGTTGCCTTCCTGGAGTGTTTAGTAAGGGTGTGAAACTTATTAAGCCAAAGCATATCACACCAAATGAAACCGAATATACCACTCTCATTGTATCAAACATAGTCATGTGACGATCACACTCTTAAATCAACGATGAGATTTTTGTTAAAAAAAAATTATTTTGTTAAGAATGAAAATTTTCTCAAATTATCAATTTCATCAATACTCTAAGTTAAGGTTATTAAAATTATATGTTGTATTCTAAGTTAAGGTTATTAAAGATTTTATCATTGTATTCTCATGAATTTTCACAAAACTCGAAATTTCACATAGTTATACAATATTTTTTTCTTGTTCCAAAACATAATAAATTTTTCATGTGTCGTCATTGTAGCATGTCTTCTTCCTGCCTTATCAACCTTAGCCGTCGCACCGGTAACTCGGGCCGTAGCATGTCATCCCGCATCGCTAAGGGAATCGTGGAAGCCCTCCCAACAATCATCTCTCAACTCCAAACTGTGAATGCCCCTACATCATCCACAACTCCGAACCCAATTGCTTGCTCCATCAAGCAATTCAAGAGTGTCAACCCGCCCGAATACTTCGATATCGACGGTGATACTATTCTCCTCCAATGGTTCGAAGAAATGGAGAGCGTGTTCCTCCACTGTGAATTTCCTGATGACAAGAAAACCACTTACGCCTCTAGCGTACTCAAGAAGAATGCCCTCAATTGGTGGAACGGTGAGAAGCGCACGCTTGGCACTGAGGTTTCCATGGCTTTGCCATGGGATGAGCTCAAGAAACTCATGCTCAAGAAGTTTTGCCCAAAACATGAGCTTCGAAAGTTGGAAGAAAAGTTTTGGAATTTGAAACAAGAAACTGGTAATGACACCATCTACAACGATCGTTTCCAAGAACTGAGCCTTCTCATCCCCCACATGGTCACTCCCCTTGAACGTTCAATCGACAAGTACATCTCGGGTTTGCCTATGCAAATCCGAGATTTCGTCCTAAGTCGTGACCCTCAAACCCTCCATGATGCCATCACCTTAGCCGGTACCCTCACCGAAAACCACGTTAAGTCCAGGACCTTGGCGCGGAAAATTTCCAAGAAGTCCAATGATAAGCCTGCATCCGAGCCCACCGAAGAACCCAAGCCCGAATCTCCCAAACCCGAGTCTTCCAAGCCCGAATCCTTCAAGCACAACAACTCTCCCCATTACCATAACAATAAAAGAAAGTCCAATTCCCAAAACTATGTCTTGGCCCAATCGCAAGCCCAACCCACCAAGAAGCCCTACACAGGACCCCACCCATTATGTGATAAATGTAACTATCACCATTCGCCTAATCTCAAGTGTAAACAATGCACCCATTGCAATTGATTTGGTCACCTCTTTACCACATGTCGTGAGCATAACCAACTCATGATACAACCATTTACCTCACCTCTTACCCAACCCGAAACTTTACCATATGCTCAACCGTTTACTCAAGCACCCTCAACTATTAGAGCTTGTTACAATTGTGGAGACCCTAGCCATTATCGCAATGCATGCCCAAGACTCGCACACATGAACCAAATTCAATCCTACCCAACCCACACCGCTCAATATCAAGCTTACCAAGCCCAAGTAAATCAACTTCAACCAATCCAAGTTGAACCCATCCAAGAAATTCAAGACCAACCCATTCAACCAATTCAAGTCAACCAAACCCCAATCAACCAATCAACCTCAAGTGACCAAGCTACTCAAGGACAAGTGTGTTACATCAACGGTTCCCAAGTCTAAGCCTAACCCTTTATGAAGACATGCTACGCAAAAGACGTTTCTTTTATTTAGTTCTTGTCATTTAAATTTAATGTATTAACTCCTTTAAATTTCAAGTTTTGTTATGAATGAGAATCATAGTTATTTATAATGGTATTCAATCTCTCAATTATTCCTATTATGTCATTTAGTGCACTATTTATTGTTACACACTTTATTATCTTGATTTTAGTGGTCTATGACCGGTTATTTACCGGGACTATGTGCATGATGATGTGCATAGTTATCTAATAGTACCGTATTTGTATCATAAACTACCTATGACTGATTTCCTACCAATGTTTTGGAAATTAGGACTATGAACATGTGCTGTGCATAGTTATCTAATAGGAGTATTTCGATATTTTAATACATGACTACCCAAACCCTCCAAACTCACCCCATTCTCACGGTACTCTTACCTCATCTCATCGATTTTTTAAACTTGGTCTCAAACCTTATCTATTATTATATTCATAAGTCATGTGATTCGTTCGTTGTGTGAACCTATTCATTATTGCGTGAATTTTGTCGTCATCTCAAGTATTTTCTTTACATCGTATGTGTAAGTTACTTATATAATTTCAAAATTTCCCTCTATCTATTTATTTCATTTTGTTCAATGGTTAACTTCAACAATTTCGTCATTTTTTTGGATTATTTTACAAGTTAATTATGTTCAAAAATTTTCATTCAATTTTTAGTTTATTTCTCTTGATCAAATGATATCGATTTAAAAAGGTTTTCGTTTACCCTTGTTTTCAAACCCGCACAACGGGATGAACCATCTGCATCATGTGACGATCTAAATATTATGAGTGCAAGCATAATTATCGAAGTCCTCGCATGGAACTCATGGTGAATACGGTTGTGTGTCATAACTCGGAACCTATGGTGATTTTGAGTAACATTACAAATATAGATGTGATAAGGGCACGGTAAATACGCCGCTGGTACATCCTATATATAAGTGTCCTTATCATATCTTCTATTTGTAGCATAAAACGGGTCATTCGAAGGTCTGCTTTATATTTTAAAAAAAATATTTCTTAGACTCATACTTTCTTGCTTTATGTTATGGTTGTTCTATAATTTCGGGACGAAATTTTCAAAAAGTTGTGAATGCTGTAACATTTCATTGTTTTTCGTTTTTTTCATATTGTAATCGTGACCCAACCCGATCCATACCCGGGTTCGTATACGGAAAATTTTCAATAAAATCTTGCTTTTTGATTAAGATTTAATATTTTTGTATTTATTTAGTTATCTATTTAATTATATATAACTATTACCAGAATGCACAACAAATCCCTTAACTTAGCGTTAACCACTTCTGCACCCCCACCTATAGACCAGGGACCAAATTGCAATTAACTTTCTAACTTTCCCTCCTCTCCCTTCTTCTTCACGAACCAGCCGACCCCCCCCCCCCCTCTTTCTTGTTTCGCAAAAGTCGACGTAATCAACGGATTTGACTTTACCAAATCGTTAATTTACCTTATACGAGTTGCACCGACAGTCTAATTATAGAAAACAATAACGAATTGACAGCTAAATCATTAACTCTTGAATTGCGGCTTTCTTGATCTCAAAACGCTATATAAACACGACTATGATGAAATTAAAAGATACCACATACTCCTTACATCATCACGACAATAAACCCTAACTCAACTTTAATCCACAAAACCGTCAAAGACTGTTTCGGATACCCAACTCGAGCCGTGAAACCTAATTGGACCCGTTTTTGAGTTTTTTTTTTCTTATTACTTTTTAATTATATTATTTGACAATATTATAATTATTTATCACTATATAACCGCTATCTTGATAAACCGAACTCCGGCTTTGTGTTTTCTTGTCGTTTCGAATTTATGATTCATAATATATATATATATATATATATATATATATATATATATTATAATATTTACTCTATTTATTTAAAAATCTAATGTAAATGGGAATAGTAACAACAACAACAACAATAATAATAATAATAATAATAATAATCACAAAAATAGTCAGAGCGTATACTATAAAAGACTCCAATTCTATTTTAAGCTGTTTTGTAATCGTTATGTTGTGTCGTTTTTTTTTTTCTTCCCTATAGTTATATTATTTACAAATTTATGATAATTAAACTTATAATGCAAAAATTGTATTTAAACCATTTCAAACCCATATCCGTCATACGCCGTGTTATTATTTCTTTAATCTTAATTAATTATATTAATATTAAATAGGAACTTTTGTCGACGTATTCCTAGGACTCTATCTTATCATCCTGCAGTCGTCTAATCATTCATTTCCACTCGTTAATGTGAGTTTACATACCCCTTTTCCATCTTTTATATATTGGGGGTAGCATGTATACCATATTCAAGTTTACTTATGTTTTATTCCCACATCTATTAAAAACACAATTCAATATATGTTTATGTGTGATTATTGCATGCTCTATGATAATGTTCTATGTGCTTAATTGTTTATTTTAAGTTTGGTGGTTGGTATCTCATCCTCATCTATCCTCATCTAGTATGATCATACATTTACCCAGGTACTTTGATTTCGTATCAATAAGAACGGGTCTACATCTATTTAGTTACATTTTCATAAGAATTGTAATATTCATCATTTACATATGAATTGTGATTTCTCTCTATATATATAAAATTAAAACTTATGTATTCTCACCAACATTCATATTGACAAACTCTATTTTCATGCATGTTACAGGTACAAGTAGTTGATACTATTCAAGATTGAAGACAATAGTTTGACCTTAGGATATTATTCAACATACAAAAAATATGATGTAATTGAACTTGTGTACATGTGTAATTTTAATTAAATTAAATACTTATTATCGATCTAATTAGTGTCTTTTGAGTTACTGTCCAATCATTACGTTACGCCCCGGCATGTTCCGCCTCCTTTGATCGGGGTGTGACACTTCTAACTAGCTTCACACAATTGCAATAATGATATGAAATTTGCTTCCTTTTTTAAGTTTAACATTATTAGTTTTCATGGTACTTTTTAAAATCTTCTTAAAAATGAACTTTTTGTAACCATAAGGCACAAACAGCAATTGTGAAACAATACATACTTTACCACAACCGGGATATGAGATTAAGGATGGCTTATATTTTGCCAAGAATCCCCTAATTAATCTTTTATTAGGTAGTGTATAGAAGTGCATATAGACATATACGTATATCTTCAAAACTGAAAAGAAAAACGACTAAACTCATCGAGTCACGAGCTGGCTAAAGTTGAAGGTGAGCTGAATACGAGCTTAGTTTTTTAACCTTGGCTCGCTTAGTTTTTTAACCATATGTGTTGCAAATGTTTGTGGATTAGTTTCAAGCGTGGGCTTGAACTAAACTCAACACAAAAAAAAAAGTAAAAATAAATCGCTATCCACTCTTATAGGTTCAATTCCGTTTACCTAAACTATTAGTAGTTAGTACAATAAAACACGTTATTCGTTGACTGTCTTTGACCAAACCTCCTATACAGTTGACCATTGAATTTTTAGTCAACGTTAGTTAAAAATTCAACTTTCAAATTATATTTTTACCCAACTTGCAGTTGTCTTTAGTTTTCACATTAGTAGCCTTTATTTTCTATATACCAAACTTTGACTTCCCTATTATTCTATTATACTTAGGGGTTGTTAGGCAAACGCTAAACCATTAAGTGATGAATCGGAAAGTAGTCTGAATGATTAAGAGACTCTGAACCAGTAAGTGCTAAGTGCTGAATCAGAAAGTGTTGTTTGGTTGGACCTCCAAATGAGTGTACAGAATGACCATTTTACCCCCATGAACTATTTCGTGCAAAAATGAACTAGCATATTTTTTTCCGATTTTCATTGAAACCCAGTATACGAAAATATATATATACCTAAAAAAACAATGTACAAAAAATTTTAAATATATAAAAAAAAATTCAAAGTGCCACATATATATCTTACAATACTAATAAAAGAACATGTTGTAGCTTAGGTGTCAAGTCTACATTTCTCATAATTCCTAATCTCTCATCTAATTCATTCTAGATATCCATGGGACATGGGTCAAAATCATTTTGTCAGTTGAGTTATAACATAGTGTGGATTTTTTTCATCATTGAGTTAAGTGTCTTTGCATACCCGGGTTTTGACAAACTATGCAACTTTAGTATCTTTTTTTAATTTCTTGTAAATAAACACCTAGCGTTTCAAAATTCATGCTATTTTAGTACTTTTCGTAAATGTAACATCCCATTTTTCAAGTTTTGATTAATAAATGAAAAATGAGTTATTATGAGTCGGGCTAGTGTTGAGTTAAATGGATGTGGGTTATGGACTTGGGTTATGAAAGAAACGAGGAAAGGCCATGGGCTTAAGCCCATGATCAATAAATATATATACCTTTAATCACCCATTTAATTTCATTTCACACATATTCCATACACCATCAAAACACACACTTAAGCTCTCTCTCTCTCTCTCTCTAGCCGAACATAGAAGAAGAATCGATCCCGATCTAAGGTAATGATAGTATGATGTTAAACCTTTAGTTATGGTCACGAAACGACGAGCCGACACCGTTGGACCGTTTAAGTCATGAGATCCGGATGGAATCGGGTATAAACCGAACCTAAGATGAGCTTAGGGATCACCCTAGCTCAGATCTGAATCGAACGGGACGAAAAACGGTGAAATCCGCGGTTTTCCGGCGACGGCGCCGGAAAAGGTAATACTAGGAAGGGAATGTCAGAGAATGTTTCTGACATTCTCTGACCTAACCCTAGTTCGCTAACGGGAGTTTAGCGAATAATGGTGATTCGCTAACTGATTCGTTAAGGGAAAAGGTTAACGAATTACCCTTGATTCGTATAGCCAGTTCGTTAGAAGAATATAACTAATTAGATGGACCGATTCGTTACCTGGACTGGTTCGCTATGGACTGATTCGCTAAGAGTCCAGTTCGTTAGAGGGTGGTTCAATTCGTTACAAGAACCTGTTCGTATGACAACCCGATTCGTTAAGAATAATGTAACGAATTTGAAGTTTAACATAATGATAAGAACAGTCCTTGGACTTAGAAAAATAATTACAAGAACAACTCGACCCCAACCAGGGGCTCTGCCCCTTGGACCCTGCTAGGGGCTGTCGCCCCTAGACCCCGCTGCCAGGGGCGCTGGCCCCGGACCCCCGTTCGTTGAGGGCTATAACTAGACTAGAAACGTGATGTGAGTAGTAATAGTTAATTGATACGTGTAATTGATATACAGTTAGTCGAGCATATCTAAGGAAAGGAATAACAATTAACAGTGAACGTAATCGAGTTCAGGTGAGTTTCTAGCACCACTTCCTTATGGGGCTGTGTGCATAGTCGATGTGATAGTTAATACAATTACCTGAAATGGTAAGTGTATGCCTTGGATGATTTATGTATGATGATTGCTTGATGGTGTGTGAACGATCTTCGGATATTGCATGTACCGTCAGGTGGAGGTTAAGGATATGATTGATATGTATGATGTATGAGTGATGTATGTATGAATATATATGATGTATGAACAATGTATGTATGATATGTTGATGGTACGTGAACACTCTTCGGATATTGCACGCATTGTCAAGGAAAGTATGTAAAGGACAGGTATGTTATAGTAGTACGAATGTAGGGAACCGACCCTAATAATATCGGTGAATGAAGGGAACCGACCCTAATAGTATCGGCGAATGAAGGGAACCGACCCTAATAGTATCGGCGAATGTAGGGAACCGACCCTAATAATATCGGCGAAGTTAATATGGCGAAATGCTCTTTAAAACATATATATACGAATGGAAGTATTACGTAAGTATGAGAGAAAGGATGAAAGTACGAATTTATGTAAGCATGTAAGTGAATGTGAAGGTGTGTACCTTGGGGTTCATAGGTCAGTATGTGGATGTATTGTATGTCGTTTAATTAACTAGAACTCACTCAGCGTAGCTGTCTTTTAGTATGCACGCATGTGAGTAGAATGAGGCAACTTGCTTGAGGGGAAGCACATGGCATGGATTTGAAGACTGATATACGTCCATTTATGCGTCTTGAATCCCTTGTAAAGTTTTATTATTTCATGTTTTGAGTTCGGTTTAGTTCATGTTTCATTCATCTTTTATTAATTAAGATTTTAAGTCAAGTTTTATATATTTATCGTGTTTTAACTCTTTTGATGTCTTGCATGTTAAATTTAATTCTTTCTATCTTTTCATGCGAAATTTATGCTCCTTTTGTTCGTCATTGGTTACGTGATTGCTTAACTTAGAGTTTTTATTTGTTGTCATGATGATAATGGCTTGGAGAAGCAAGGGAAACGAGTTCTAGAAGATTATTTTCGTTACTTGGAGTTCAAGAAAGAATATTATCAAGATTTAACAAGAATATTCAATAAATATCAACAAAAACTCGTGGGCTACTCCAAAAGGGCGCCGCGTCGCGCTAAGTCAAGGTCTAAGGCGGTCGCGGGGCGCCTAGGGCTCCCTGGTCAGCTCGTTTTTGCAAGTCCAAGCCCGTTTCGTTATATAAACACATGATTGCAAACCTAAACGGGGGGGGAGACTTTTGGGCAGCCGATTTTAAGAGAGAAACAAAGGTTTTGAAGGTTATTTGGAGCTAGGAACTAAGGAGGATCGAGAGTTCTTTCACACAAGTGTTCAAGGATCAATTGCTAAGGGTTTTATCGCTCTAACTTTCGTTCTTTGTTCATTACTTGTCATGTTTTTCCACTTTGTTTTTAATACTTGTTTAGGATTGTTTTTAATAATGATTCAAGGCTAGACTTCATGTCTACCTAGGTTTGATGAACATATTTTGACTTGATTCTTTCTTTGGACATATGTTTTGATTATGGATTCGTTTTATTAATAGTAAAGGCTTGGTTTTGTTTTCATGATTCGTATGAGTATTTGTTATCTTGATTGATTGTTAACTATAGCTTCACATAGATCTTTTATCTCTTGATTTTGTTCTTTAGATTTAGGGTTTATGTTTAATCAATTACTTGGTGTTTTGATTATTATGGTTGAATGGACCCATTAGATCATAGAAGCTTGTTAATCCTTGATTAGGATTTTAAATGTTTTGCTAAATTCCAAAATCTGTAAGGTGAGGAGTTGTTCATGTGTCTTGGTCAATCGCATGCTAGGATAGATGGTGACAATATTCTTGCTTATTGTTTTGATCCATGTTCATGATGTCATGTTTAATTTATCAAGTTATCTAGGGTTTAATATTTCATGAGATTGCTTGCTTTAGATATTATTAATTAACCCTAATTGATGACTGTAAAGAAATCAATAATACTGATTGCTTAATAATCTAATAATTGTTCTTTGAGATTTCGTTTGATTCGGTCAAGGGTCCTTAGGGTTTGTTAGATGAATATGTTTAGAAATCAGTTTCCATAATCATGTTATTTATCCATTGCTTGATGATTTTTGATGCATGGGATTCTTATCTAGGTAGATTCCTTCTCTTGTTGGTTTTGATCTTGTGTTTAATTGCTTGTTCACGTTTGCTTGTTTATTTACTTTCTTAGTTTAATCTTAGTTTAGTATTAGCTTAAAAACCCCCTTAAAACATTAATAATAAATAGTTGTGTCGTAAGTCGAGTCTAATTAGTTAATTTACATAATTTATAGAGTACTGTGGGTTCGATATTCCGGACTTACTTAGCTTTAGTACAATTGACCGGTTCACTTGCCGATATTTTGTTTAGTTGGGTCTTAGGTCTAGTTTTTATTACTTGTTTAATTTAGTTAATATTTTATTGACTGTTTCTAGCACATCAAACTTTTGGCGCCGTTGCCGGGGAGTCTTGGCGATTGCATTAATAGCTTGACTTAGACTTACTTGCTATATCGTGCTATTTGTTTTATTTTCGTTTGAGTTGTAGGAGTCTAATTTAAGTTTTAGTTTATTTTAGTTTATTTTTAAGTATTCAAGTCTACTCACTTGGTCTTTGCGTTTTTCGGGTTTATGCCACATCTTCGTTCGCAAGGACCACCGTTGGATAATCTGGATTTGTCCCCGTTGAAGACCGAGGCTAGTTCGTCACAAAAATCGTCACCGCACAGCTCTCCACCCGAAAGTCGTAGACGTCAAGATCAAATGGCCGACAATAGGACAATTGTTGCTCAAGCCGTCGATGGCTTAACCGAAAACCAATCATGCATCGTCGTTACCGCAATCAACAATCCCAACTCGTGGCAAATTCCGTCATACGTCATGAACAACATCGTTCAAACTAACCTGTTTCATGGGCGTGATGACGAGGATGCATCGGCTCACATTAACCGAATTTACCGCGTTTTGAAAACATTTAATTTACAAGGGCTACTGAATATGCTATTCTTACATTTATTTCCATTTTCACTTGCAGGTAGAGCTGCTATTTGGCTTGACACTCAACCACCTGACACGTTCACTACTTGGGAGGCGTTACGTTCAGCTTTTATCAAGAAGTACTTCTCACCTGCTAAAGCGGCTGTTCTTCGCGGTCAAATTCATTCATTTCACATGGAATCAGGGGAAAAATATTTTCATGCTTGGGAGCGTTTCCAGAACATGCTAGCCCGTTGCTCACAGAATGGTCTCACACCATGGGCTCTCGTGGAAAAATTTTACAATGGGTTGAACTACGAAACCCATGTTCGGTTCGACACGGCCGCGGGAGGAAGTTTACTAGCAAAAAAGAATGTCACCGAATGTAACGAGATGTTTGAGAGCTTTGCTCAATCCGATTATGCCAAAGAGCCACATCGCGGGAATTCCACTCCCGTTAGCAGTGTATCCTCATCCGCTCGAGGTGTACACCAAGTTAATCTGGATACTAGTGTGGCTGCTGCTTTGGAAACACTAACTAGAGAGGTTAAGGAGCTGAAGGCCAAGGTGGACAGGTGTGAGTTTTGTAGGGGTGGACATGGTACGTTGGAGTGCCCGGTGATGAATCAACATGTTGATTTTGTTGCTGATCAGAATAGGTTTCCCAACAATTATAACAATAACAGTCAGAATTGGAACACCTACAAGAACCCGAATTAGAATAATGCTAATTGGCGTCCGTCAGGTGCACCGCCCGGATTTCAAAATTCTTATGCTCCAGGACAAGGTTAGTATTTTAATAATAATAACACCAATGGTACTAATGTTCAAAATAATGTGCAGGATTCGAACTGTGGAACTGGACGTTTGGAAGAGATGATGAAGCAAATCCTGGAGAGAGACCAAGCCACACAGAAGAAGTTATCCGAGCATGACCTCCTTTTTAATAACCAACAATATGCTATAATTGATATTCAAAGGACTGTTGGTGATATTGCTCATCGTTTAGAAGAAAGGCCCCCATGTCAGTTTTCGGGTATTCCTCAAACTAATCCGGCTGCTCAATTGAAAGCCATATCCACTCGTAGTGGTAGGGTTTTTGGTCCGGAGGTAGTTAGTAAAGAAATTGGGAAAAATGGGGACGATGAGTTGTTAGATGAGGAGATAGAGGTAGAGGCTCCGGGTAAGTCACAAGTTACAACACCGATTATTGAGCCACTAGTTAAGAATAAGCCAGTTGGAGTCCGGCCACCACCACACATCATTAACCCTGCCTATGTCCTGTATCCCGCCCGTCTAAAACATCAACAATATACGAAGGATTACGGGCATTTTCTTAATATATTTAGCCAATTAAATGTCAACCTCCCGTTCGTCGAAGTCCTCCAGCATATGCCTAAGTTCGCCAAGTTTTTGAAAGATATTCTTAAAAGAAAGGATAAGTTGGAGGAGTTGTCGACTGTACCGCTGAATGGAGAGTGTTCTGCGGTGGTTCTTAATAAAGTACCGTAGAAATTACCCGACCCGGTGTTTTTACCATTCCATGTCTTTTCGAAAGTGATACGACATGTCAAGCATTGGCTGATCTTGGAGCTAGTATAAACCTCATGCCATATTCTTTGTATGAGAAGTGGACCTAGGAGAGCTCACCCCTACTCGTATGACGTTGTCTTTAGCCGATCTTTTCGTTAAGTATCCAAGGGGTGTCGTGGAGAATTTTCTTGTTAAGGTTGATAATTTGGTTTTCCCCGCTGATTTTTGTTGTTTTGGATATGGAGGCTGACGAAAGAGTTCCTATCATTATGGGTCGTTCATTCTTACGTACTGCTAGGGCGGTCATTGATGTGTTTGAAGGTAAGATAACTCTTAGAGCCGGTGATGAAAGTGCCACTTATTTGGCGAAGTCCATGAGACATCCGAGTGGTCAAGACGGTCTTATTGATCCATGTCACCCAGTTTACTCGATAGAATCAGCTATCTCGGACATGGGCCCTAGTCTTGACGATTCCCGTTCGGTGAGTAATAGTGTGAAAAAGGAGAGAAAGGTTTCGAGTGCTCGAGAAATGGTAAAGTGTATTGGAGAAAGAGGTGGTGGTAAGCGAAAGATTGAAAAGGTTCGTGGGGTTAGAAAGAAGAAGACAAAGGTTGACGAATGGTCGGATCTTGATTTGAAATCTTTGACGTCATTGGAGTTCTACCGAGGTGGAGGAAGCTCCACTCGGTCCGCCACGTGATTCGCATAACATGTGTTCTTGAGTGAAAACTCATGTGTAGAGTTTGTATATTTTCTTTTATTTTTATTTCTATTTTCTTTTTTCTTTGAGTCACTAACGTAGTTATTTTTTTGTAGTTCGACTTTGTTTTGTGTTTTTGAGTTTTGCGAGTTTGAAGATTGAATGAGCTAGAGAGACGATCCCCAAGGAAGAATTTAATGAACAAGAAAAGTGTGGGGATGGAGAAGCTGAGCCGTATACTTGATGTTTTATTATTATTTGCTGCTGATTATTCAAGTTTTATATATTTTTCGGTTGATTGAAACACTTTGAATGCATAATATCTATCATTATGATAAGATATATTTTTAGATATGTTTGTTTTGTTTGGTCGCTTACGTTCGTGAGAGAAGGAGTTACTATTTGCTGAGCACGTTGGTAGTTCGAGGGCATTCATGGAAAGAAGACTTTGGCATCATATTTCATGCGCATATTACCAACTAAGTCTTTTACATTATCTAGCTTGTTAACTTTTTATTTTGCTTTAGTTTTTATTTTTTAGATTTTTTTTTGTAGTCCGACTTTATTTTTAATTTTATTTTTATTTTGAGTCGTCCTTATCCTTGCATTGAGGACAATGCAAAATTTAAGTGTGGGGATAGGATATTTGAATCGTAGTTTAATTTTTCTTTAAATTAAGAAAAATAAAAAAAATTGAAAAAAAAATTTAAAAAATTGAAAAATGTTTAAAAAATGTCCCTTGAAGTTAGTTTTTGCGTTAAAAGTAGGAGATGATGATATTTATCGGAAATTGGTTTTTCAAACTACTAATAATATGAGATAAATAAAAGAAAGCTCACTTAACTTGGGATATGTCGGTAGACTCAGCCTTGATAATGAAAGGGCAATTTGATAAAATGGGTCGGAAATCTCTTGTGGGTAAAGCGTTTTGTCCGTAGAAAATAAGTAATTAAAGGTCGGGCCATACTCAAGCCGTAATTCTTGGTATGAAAAGTGATAAAGTTTTAAAATTTGAATACGTTATCATATGATGCTTGTGTGGGTTTAACGTTAGAGTATGTCGTGTAGCTTGTGATATAAATCTAAAAATGCTTAGTTTTAGTGTGTTACACATCATTGGCGTATAGTTTTATAACCTTAATCTTGTATTGATGGGATGCCCCGGGTCCGGAGACCATGGGTCTGTATGCCGACTATCCTTCTGGGTATTCACAATTCCTAAGTGAGTTTGTGAATATTTATAATAAAGCTAAAAAAAGAGCAAACCCGCAGATTTTTTCCATATTAATCTTTAAACATGATCAGAAAAAGTACAAAAGTACAAATGCATTACAGACTTGATCATCCACACTGTTAGCCATGTGGGGTCCCCTTGCTCGCGTCTCATTACCATTAAGAAACGGACCACAAGGGACACGCCACATGTAAGCCCTACAGATGAAATTTTGCATACTCACCTATGGTAATGGTTCGGTGTATTGCTTGATAACGGGGGTATGTCATGTTGTGGGGAACACTAGCTATAAATTAATTGAACCTTAATCATATCTAATGGCTGCTTGGTAGACTTTGATGCTTAAATTTAGGTGGATAAACAATACCCTTGATCGTCTTAACTATTCAATAGAAAAAATAGAGCAACAAAAGGTTTAAATCTGCTAATTTTGAGGTTTAAGTCAAGTTGGGGTGGTCTGGTCCGGTAAAGGCTGAAAATAAGCGGGTATTAATTGTGTAAACCACTGAGTAAAAAATTGTCGGATCTTATTTGTCCCGGTAAAGATTAAGGCATGGGTTTAAGTGGACAACAATATCGGTGATCGCGGTTTTTGCGTTTTTCTGAGCTTTAAAAATTAACCTAAACGTTTATTAGACTGTAATTTTCCGATTCTGATCCAACAGCATTAGACTTATTCAGGGACGAAAAAAGAGTAAGTGTGGGGATATTTGATATATGTGTATTTATACGTCTTGAATCCCTTGTAAAGTTTTATGTATTTTATGTTTTGAGTTCGGTTTAGTTCATGTTTCGTTCATCTTTTTTAATTAAGGTTTTGAGTCAAGTTTTATATATTTACCGTGTTTTAACTCTTTTGATGTCTTACATGTTAAACATAATTCTTTCTATCTTTTCATGCGAAGTTTATGCTCCTTTTGTTCGTCATTGGTTACGTGATTGCTTCACTTAGAGTTTTTATTTGTTGTCATGAAGATGATGGCTTGGAGAAGCAAGGGAAACAAGTTCTAATAGATTCTTTTTATTCGTTACTTGGAGTTCAAGAAAGAATATTATCAAGATTTAACAAGAAAAATCAAGAAATAACAACAAAAACTCGTGGGCTAGTCCAAAAGGGCGCCGTGCCGCGCTAAGGCAAGGTTCAAGGCGGTCGCGGGGCGCCCAGGGCTCCCTTGTCAGCTCGTTTTTGAAAGTCCAAGCCCGTTTCGTTATATAAACATATGATTGCAAACCTAAACGGGGAGAGACTTTTAGGCAGCCGATTTTGAGAGAGAAACAAAGGTTTTGAAGGTTATTTGGAGCTAGGAACCAAGGAGGATCGAGAGTTCTTTCACACAAGTATTCAAGGATCAATTGCTAAGGGTTATATCGCTCTAACTTTCGTTCTTTGTTCATTATTTGTCATGTCTTTCCTCTTTGTTTTTTATACTTGTTTAGGATTTTTTTTTAATAATGATTCTAGGCTAGACTTCATGTTTACGTAGGTTTGATGAACATGTTTTGACTTGATTCTTGCTTTGGACATATGTTTTGATTATGGATTCGTTTTATTAATAGTAAAGACTTGGTTTTGTTTTCATGATGCGTATGAGTATTTGTTATCTTGATTGATTGTTAACTATTGCTTCACATAAATCTTTTATCTCTTGATTTTGTTCTTTAGATATAGGGTTTATGTTTAATCAGTTACTTGGTGTTTTGATTATTATTGTTGAATGGGCCCATTAGATTATAGAAGCTTGTTAATCGTTGATTAGGATTTTAAATGTTTTGCTAAATTCCAAAAGCTGTAAGGTGAGAAGTTGTTCATGTGTCTTGGTCAATCGTATGCTATGATAGATAGTGACAATATTCTTGCTTATTGTGATGATCCATGTTCATGATGTCATGATTAATTTATCGAGTTATCTAGGGTTTAGTATTTCGTGAGATTGCTTGCTTTAGATACTATTAATTAACCCTAATTGATGATTGTAAGGAAATCAATAATACTGATTGCTTAATAATCTATTGGGATTTCATTTGATTCGGTCAAGGGTCCTTAGGGTTTGTTAGATGAATATGTTTAGAAATCAGTTTCCAAAATCATGTTATTTGTCCATTGCTTGATGATTTTTGATGCATGGGATTATTACCTAGGTAGATTCCTTCTCTTGTTGGTTTCGATCTTGTGTTTAATTGTTTGTTTCTCGTTTGCTTGTTTATTTACTTTCTTAGTTTAATATTAGCTTAAAAACCCCCTTAAAACATTAATAATAAATAGTCATGTCGTAAATCGAGTCTAATTAGTTAATTTACGTAATTTATAGAGTCCTGTGGGTTCGATATTCCGGACTTACTTAGCTTTAGTACAATTGACCGGTTCACTTGCCGATGTTTTGTTTAGTTGAGTCTTAGGTCTAGTTTTTATTACTTGTTTAATTTAGTTAATATTCTATTGACTATTTTGAGCATATCAAAGACACTGGCATCTTAATGAAGTGTTATGTTATGATATTTAAAAGACAGTGTTTTATGTTTAAATAATTGAAATACTCGTTAAGACAAGGATTAATGGTCATGTAATGTAATGGTTTGAATGTTTTAATATTTCGCGAATGTTTTTATTAACTCTGATAGTATGAACTGTGTTTATGAGTAAATCCAATGACAAATGTAGGACACCGGTAACGGGGCTTTACTAGTTGGTATCAGAGCAAAGTTCGAGAGATTTAAGCATCCTATATGCTTAGACTCGAACAGAGAATGGGATTAAGTAAGAAAGGAAGGAAGATGCCAGTACAAGAATGCCATGTGTCACTCAAGCAAGCTCAGTAACGGTAAAGTGTATTATTAAATAAAGTATGTTAATGTTAGCTTAATTGCTAAAGAAAGGATATGTAGGGATAGGACTTCTTGATTGTTTGATTGTTTAACTGTTTAAGAATATAATTAGCACAAATAGACTCATAAGAGGAAGTGTATAGGACACGGAGAGTAACGTGAGCAGCTAATCACAGCTGGCCACTGTTATTACCTGTTAGCCTTACTATCCTTGTACTAAATGGTTCCTTAAATGATGACGTTTGTGTTTCCTTATAGAATACAAATGGCTGGAGCCAAGAAAACTGCTGGAAGAGGAGGACGTACAGGACGTCGTGGTAGACCACGCGTTGTCCAAGAACCGCCAGTGGAAGCAGCTACTAACAATGAAGGCGAAGGAAGTGCAGCCGGTCGAAATCCGAGTAATAACAAGGGAGTTCAACTGGATCCCGTGATTCAAACTGCCATTGCTCAAGCGGTAGCAGCTTCTGTGAAAAACATGAATCCTGAGAAGTCTATTGGAGGCCGTGAAGGAACAGCTGAGAGGGCGGAAGGTGATGGTAAGAAGGATGATGAAGGGTAGAGGGAAGAATCGAGCGCGGTTAAATCGGTAAAGGTTGATGATAGGAAGAGGGGTCGTGGTAGATGCAACTATAAGTCTTTCAAAGGATAACCGCGATGGACAAAATTATCCGCATTAGCGAATGTCGTCCCGACCAAGCTGTGGGGTATGCTACCAATCATTCGGTGAGGAAGCGCTTTAATGGTGGGAGACGGTGGAGCAGAGGAAGAGTCGAGAAGAGATCAAGGCCTTGAGATAGGAAGATCTAAAGGAGTTAGTGATGAAACGATTTTGTGCTGATGCAGAGGTTGAGAAGGTTGAGATGAAGTTCTTGAGTCTGAAGGTGGGTAAGATGACGCACCGCGAATACCTCAATGAATTCAACCGTCTGTCAAGGTTGGTGCCAGATATGGTGAACACTGAGGCCAAGCGGATCAAATGCTACCTGAGGGGACTGCCACAGAATGTTCGCGTGTTGGACAAGGCTGGTAGACCAGGTACTTTTGATTCTTCTGTTTTGCTCGCGGAAACGGTTTATGAGGATTTGATAGATGAGGTGGCTATGGAAGAGAAGAAGGAGAAGAAGTAGGTCGCGCCTGCCAAACCACCTGGTACTCAGATGTGGAACCCTAAGAACAAGCAACCAAGAGTGTGGGAGAAAAGGTCATGTAGGACGTGCGGAAAGATGCACGCTGGAGAGTGCAAGTGGGGCACTGGGTCTGAGGTGTGCCGCAAGTGTGGGAAGTCCCATGGTGGGGAGTGTAGATCAGGTTCAAATGCCTGCTACAAATGTGGTCAGATGGGGCACTTTGCTCAAGATTGCTATGCGAAGCCCGTGTGTTATAAGTGCGGACATATGGGTCACTTGGAGAGGACTTGTACGAGTGGTGAAGTTGGAGGGAGTGAGAAGAAAGATACTGATCAAGCGAGGCCGAGAACTAGAGCCTACATGCTGACCCAGGAACAAGCTCGGCAGGTTCCTGATGTGGTGACCGGTACGTTCTTAGTAAATGGTATTTCTGCTTCAGTATTATTTGATTCGGGTGCGAATAGAAGTTTTGTGGCTACGACGTTTAGTAAATTAGCTAAAATGAAATGTTGCCGAGTGTCTGAAACTTTTATAGTAGAAACCGCTAGTGACGCCTCGATTAAAATAATGAAAATGGCTAAGAATTGTAAGATAGAATTAGAGGGACATGAGTTCCCTGTTACTTTGTAGGTTATGACCTTAGGAGGGTTCGATATATTGTTGGGGATGGATTGGTTGTCTAAATACGAAGCTCAGATAGTATGTAAGAGTAGGATAATAAAGCTAAAGTCATTGGATGGTAGTGCGGTGACGGTTTATGGTGATAAGGAAAGTTCAGGGCTTAACGTCATCGCAATGAAAAAAGCCGAAGGGTTATTAAGACGAGGGTGTGGTGCCTACCTGGCGTATGTTGTCAACGCTACGGCCGAGACAAAAGAAATGAAGGATGTCCCTATAGTGCGCTTTACCCAGAAGTATTCCCAGAGGATCTTCCAGGGTTGCCACCGGAGCGAGAGATAGAATTTCAGATAGATTTAGTACCAGGAGCCCAACCCGTCGTGAAAGCGCCTTACCGTCTAGCGCCGTCTGAGATGAAAGAATTGATGTCCCAACTGCAAGAACTCCTCGACAAAGGTTTCATAAGACCAAGTGTTTCCCCTTAGGGCGCGCCAGTGTTATTTGTCAAAAAGAATGATGGAAGTATGAGAATGTGCATAGACTATCGCGAGTTGAACAAGCTTACGGTAAATAATAGATATCCTTTGCCAAGTATTGATGATCTGTTTGACCAACTGCAAGGTTCAAGTTGGCTCTCGCGAATAGATCTCAGATCAGGCTATCATCAACTGAAGGTGAAAGAGGCAGGCATCCCTAAGACGCGGTACGGACACTACGAGTTCCTCGTGATGTCATTCGGTCTAACAAATGCTCCTGCAGCATTTATGGACATGATGAATAGGGTATGTCGGCCAATGTTGGATAAGTCAGTTATTGTTTTCATCGACGATATGTTGATTTATTCAAAAAGCGAGTCTGATCATGCCGAGCATCTGAGAGAAATATCGGAGACCCTGAAGAAAAAGAAGTTGTATGCTAAGTTTTCGAAATGCGCGTTCTGGTTGTGAGAAGTGCAATTTCTAGGTCACGTGATCAATCCTGAAGGGATTACCGTGGACCCATCTAAGATTGAGGAAATAACGAATTGGAAGACTCCACAGAATCCGACTGATATACGAAGCTTCATAGGGTTAGCTGGCTACTATAGGAGATTCATCGAAGGTTTCTCCAAGATAGCCGCACCGTTGACCGGTATGACCCGAAAGTCGATAGTATTCAGTTGGGGTAAGTTTCAAAAAGAAGTTTTTCAGGAGTTAAAGAAGAGACTCACGCAAGCTCCAATCCTTGATTTACCCGATGGTGACGAGGATTTGGTTGTTTGTACTGATGCTTCGCATCGTGGTTTAGGTTGCGGTTTGATGCAATGAGGAAAGGTGATAGCTTACGCGTCTAGACAGTTGGAAGTCCATGAGAGTACTTATCTGACGCATGATTTGGAGCTAGCAGCAGTAGTGCAAGCTCTCAAGATATGGAGACACTATCTGCATGGTACTAAGTGTACCATTTACACGAATCATAAGAGTTTAAAGTACTTCTTCGAGCAGAAGGAATTGAGCATGAGGCAGAGAAGATGGTTAGAACTGATAAAGGATTACGACTATGATATTAAGTACTACCCTAGTAAAGCTAATGTGGTCGCCGACATGCTAAACCATAAGAATGAGGAAGTCCTTGCAACAGTGAAGTCATACCAGTTGGTCATGAACTCAAGTCTTTTTGAAGAAATCATCAAGGTGCAGTCAGAGGTGTTAGTAGATGGAGGGTTAGTGAAGAAAGAAAGAATTTATGGCCAGCAAGATGAGTTGATGGGAAACACTCATGGTGTTAAGACTAGGTTTGACCGTATGTGGATTCCACGCCATGGAGATCTCAGAGATCGAATCTTAGATGAAGCTCACAAGTCAAGATATTCGATTTTTCTAGGAGCTACAAAGATGTACCAAGATTAGAAAAGAGACTACTGGTGGCCAGGAATGAAAAATGATGTGGTAGATTATGTTAGTAAGTGCTTAACTTGTTTACAAGTAAAAGCCGAACATCAGAAGCCGTATGGGAAGATGCAGCCTTTGGAGATACCTGAATGGAAATGGGAACAAATCACCATAGATTTCATAACTAAGCTACCTCGTATAGCTAAGCATCATAATACCATCTGGGTGATTGTGGACCGTTTAACCAAAAGTGCACACTTTCTGCCTATACGAGAGGCTATCTCGTCAGAAACGTTAGCAAGTTTGTTCATTAAAGAGGTTGTATCTAGGCATGGTTTACCGTTATTGATCGTGTCCGATAGGGATACCCGATTTACTTCGAGGTTTTGGAAGAAGTTCTATAAAGCTATGGGAACGATATTGAACATCAGTACTACGTATCATCCTCAAACAGATGGACAGTCTGAAAGGATGATCCAAACCCTTGAGGATATGCTACGTGTTTGTGTTTTACACTTTGGAGAAAGTTGGGATGACCATCTACATCTAGCAGAGTTCTCCTACAACAGCAGTTACCATTCAAGTATTGGTATGCCACCGTTAGAGATGTTGTATGGAAGAGGTTGTAGAACTCCAGTATGTTGGGGAGAGATTGGTCAGAAGGAGATGGGAAGCCTAGAGGTTGTGCAAGAAACCTCTTCAAAGTTCGATCAGATCAAAGCGAGAATGAAAGCCGCTCAAGACAGACAGAAGTCGTATGCTGATAAGCGGCGACGACCGATTGAGTTTAACGTTGGTGACAATGTGATGCTCAAGGTCTCGCCTTGGAAAAGAATTATTCGTTTTAGGAAGAGAGGAAAGTTGAGTCCGAGGTACATTGGACCGTTTAAGAATATGGATCGTGTAGGTGAAGTAGCTTACAAGCTGGAATTGCCTGAAGAGCTAGAAGGAATTCACTCAACCTTCCATGTTTCTCATCTAAGAAAATGTCTTGTTGATGACACATCGCACGTGCCATTAATGGACATTGAGGTTGATGAACAGTTGAACTACATTGAGCAACCAATCGAGATAGTTGACCGCAAGGAAAAGCAGCTTCGTCATAAAGTTATCCCATTAGTGAAAGTGATATGGAAACACCGCAAGGGATCGGATGCTACATGGGAAGTTGAAGAAGAGATGCGCAAATTTTATCCAAATTTGTTTTTGTAATAGTTAGGTTTCGGGAACGAAACCTCTTTAAGGAGGGAAGACTTGTAACATCCCGTTTTTCGAGTTTCGGTTAATAAATGAAAAATGAGTTATTATGAGTCGGGCTAGTGTTGGGTTAAATGGATGTGGGTTATGGACTTTGGCTATGAAAGAAAGTAGGAAAGACCATGGGCTTAAGCCCATGATCAATAAATATATATACCTTTAATCACCCATTTAATTTCATTTCAGACATATTCCATACACCAGCAAAACACACACTTAAGCTCTCTCTCTCTAGCCGAACATAGAAGAAGAATCGATCCTGATCCAATGTAATGATAGTATGATGTTAAAACCGTTAGTTATGGTCACGAAACGACGAGCCGAAACTGTTAAACCGTTTAAGTCACGAGATCCGGATGGAATCGGGTATAAACCGAACCTAAGATGAGCTTAGGGATCAACCTAGCTCAGATCTGAATCGAACGGGACGAAAAACGGTGAAAAACGAGTTAAAAACCCGTTTTTTCCGGCGACGGCGCCGAAAAAGGTAATACGAGGAAGGGAATGTTAGAAAATGTTTATGACATTCTCTGACCTAACCCTAGTTCGCTAAAGGGAATTTAGCAAATTAAAGGTGATTCGCTAACTGATTCGTTAAGGGAAAAGGGTAACGAATTACTCTTGATTCGTATAGCCAATTCGTTAGAAGAAGATAACGAATTAGATGGACTAATTCGTTACCTGGACTGGTTCGCTATGGACTGATTCGCTAAGAATCCAGTTCATTATAGGGTTCAATTCGTTACAAGAAACCCGATTCGTTAAGAATAATGTAACGAATTTGAAGTTTAACATAATGACAAGAACAGTCCCTGGACTTAGAATAAGAATGATTTAATTACAAAGAAGCCCTTGGACTTTCAAGTTAGCCAATTAATTAATGATTCAAAATTCTAATGGAAAATGTGATAAGACAGTTAATGGAAATAAAATTTTTCCAGGCTGACCTGGCAGCTCGACCCCAGCCAGGGGCTCTACCACTTGAACCCTGCTAGGGGCTACCACCCCTAGACCCCGCTGCCAGGGGCGCTGCCCCCGGACCCCCGTTCATTGAGGGCTATAACTAGACTAGAAACATGATGTGAGTAGTAATAGTTATTTGATACGTGTAATTGATATACAGTTAGTCAAGCACAGCTAAGGAAAGGAATAACAATTAACAGTGAATGTAATCGAGTTCGGGTGAGTTTCTAGCCCCACTTCCTTACGGGGCTGTGTGCATACTCGATGTGATAGTTAACACTTACCTGAAATGGTAAGTGTATGTCTTGTATGATTTATGTATGATGATTGCTTGATGGTGTGTGAACGATCTTCGGATATTGCATGTACCGTTAGGTGGAGGTTAAGGATATGATTGATATGTATGATGTATGAATGATGTATGTATGAATATATATGATGAATGAATAATGTATGTATGATATGTTGATGGTACGTGAACGTTCTTCGGAGAATGTAGGGAACCGACCATAATAGTATCGGCGAATGAAGGGAACCGACCCTAATAGTATCGGCGAATGAAGGGAACCGACCCTATTAGTATTGGCGAATGTAGGGAACCGACCCTAATAATATCGGCGAAGTTAATAGGGTGAAATGCTCTTTAAACATATATGTACGAATGGAAGTATTACGTAAGTATGATAGAAATGATGAAAGTACGAATGTAAGTAAATATGAAGGTGTGTACCTTCGGGTGCATAGGTCAGTATGTGGATGTATTGTATGTCGTCTAATTAACTAGAACTCACTCAGCGTAGCTGACTTTTAGCATGCACGCAGGTGAGTAGAATGAGGCAACTTGCTTGAGAGGAAGCACATGGCATGGATTTGAAGACACTGGCATCTCAATGAAGTGTTATGTTATGATATTTAAAAGACAATGTTTTATGTTTAAATAATTGAAATACTCGTTAAGACAAGGATTAACGGTCAATTAATGTAATGGTTTGAATGTTTTAATATTCCGCGAATTTTTTTATTAACTCTGATTATATGGACTGTGTTTATGAGTAAATCCAACGACCAAATATAGGGCACCGATAACGGGGCCTTACAGTAAATCTTTTTGTTTTTTCCATTAGGGATAAAATAATTATTTTTTCTCTCATTTACATAACCTTTGGTCAAAAATAAATGAGCCAAACAGCTTTAAAAAAACAAACCGAACCACTATTTTTAATATAAAAAAACAAACCGAACAACTTTTTAAACAAAAAATAAACGTACCGAACTACTTTTTTAACAAAAATAAACGAATCGAACTACGTAAAAAAACAACAAACCAAACCTCTTTTATAAACAAAATAAATTAACCAGGCCACTTTTTTAGCAAAAAAAAACGAATGAATCCACTTTTTTTTAATCTTACAATACTAATAAAAGAAAATGTTGAAGCTTAGGTGTCAAGTCTACATTTCTCCTAATTTCTAATATCTCATCTCATTCATTCAAGATATCCATGGGTCATGGGTGAAAATCATTTTGTCAGCTAGGTTATAACATAGTGTGGATTTTTTTCATCATTGAGTTAAGTGCCTTTTCATATCCAGGTTTTGACAAACTATGCAACTTTAGTATCTTTTTTTAATTTTTTGCAAATAAACACCTAACGTTTCAAATTCATGCTATTTTAGTACTTTTCGTAAAAAAAAGTTTCCCATTAGGGATAAAATAATTATTTTTTCTCTCATTTACATAACCTTTGGTCAAAAATAAATGAGGCAAACAACTTTCAAAAAACAAACCGAACCACTTTTTTTTTAAAAAAAAAGAAACAAACTGAACAACTTTTTAAACAAAAATAAACATACCGAACTACTTGCTTAACAAAAATAAACGAACCGAACTACTTAAAAAACAAACAAACCGAACCTCTTTTTAAAACAAAATAGATTAACCATGCCACATTTTTAGCAAAAAAAAATCGAACCAATCCACTTTTTTTAACAAAAAAATAAGCGAATAATGGCACTTAACTCTTCACTGTTTAAAGGTTTGTAAATGTCTCATTTATAATCACCTTTAAAAACAATTGATGCTAAATAGAATCAATTATTAGGTTGGTGGTTTTTTCCGGCGTTGTAGAAAGTATATATTTAGGTATGCATTTATATTGTTTAATGACATTATAATCTAGATTATTGTCTATACACATTAGTTATTATCTTTTAAATATTGTTACATGAGAAATTACATTAAGTTCATATTTTTCATCATACTTAGTACATTAGGTGAAATATGGAAAAGATACATTTCATAAGTCTTGAATTGAAAAAAAAATATATAATTTATAAGTTTTACTTTATACATTAAATTAATTCATAAGTATTTTGAGAATCACAACTGAAATAACGACCTTATTTATTTTAATTATTTGATAAATCTCATGTAATACACGGGTTCAAAAGCTAGTATATATATATATATATTTAAACATTAAAGTTATAAACAATAACTAAACCAACTTCTTCATTCTTCTAAATCGATGTCTTCATTCTTGCAATCTGAACCGATGTCTTCATACTTGCAACCTAAACCGACGTCTTCATACTTGCAACCTAAACCGACAATCTACACCCAAACCGTAGAATTTTCCTAACAAAATACAGTTAAATTAATAAATGAAGCTTAAAAGATATATGAAAATGTAGAGTGTGCATGAAATGGGTTTGATCCGAGAAACCATCAGGCGAAACCCATAAACCCCATCCATGTATTTTAACTTAAACGGGTCAATGTCTCCATTTTTCTTACCAAACGGTTCCGAGTATACTTAGCAAACGGTCCGGTTATGGGTATGAGTTTCAACCTTTTAAGGTTCTGGTCCGGTCCACTTATTTATACACACACACGTAGGGTGCGTTGGTTCCAAACACTTCAATTACTTTGTTGTGAGATACGACATTTTGACCATTAGTGCGTATTATATAGGCCATTTTGAGTTTTATCTCATAATCTATCAGCGCGTACTAAAACTATGATGGTTGTGGTTTAATTTACCAACATAATAAAAGCCATTAATAGATACCTAAAATCCCACACAAATAAAAAGAATACTGAAATAAAATTGGACCATCAAGCCACACCAATAAACAACTCATTCCGTATTATGGAAAGTCTATTGTAAGCAAGAAAACTAAACTGAATATCAACAAAAGTCTTTGCTAATTACCTAATTAAATGTTAAATCAAATCAAAGAAATACTCGAATAAAGTTGGAACCAAATAATTCCACGATAAAATCATTAATTGGTTTAAATACTTAAATATGTTTTTCATTCACAATCATGCTAACAGTTACAATAGTGTTAGTACCAACCGTCATTCTATCCAAACTTACTAGTAACGATGTCACGAAAGAATTTGAAAAAGATGCTTTTCTTATATAACTCAATAGGGTCTACATCAAAGGGGATTCACAATAGATAAAAAGCTGAATCAGATCAAACAACAAATACGTTAAATAAAAAAACATAAGCAAGTATCTACTTCATAGAAATGAGCTTATCTGACCCGGTAGCTTGTAGAAATAAAAGAAAAAGGCAAACATTTGTTGTTTATTGCAATGAACAATTTTAACAAAACACCATTTGCACCCTTTCTTATTGCATAAATAACTCACCAAAGAAACCGTTTGCCTCTTATTAACAGCGGTTAATTCCGTGTCGGTGTACATCTGTCGCAAGCTGAGAAACCCTAGCCGAAATGCCTCCCTTGATAGCCATCAGCACCAACATTTCTGGATCTATAATCATATGAAAATTAATATATTTTTTTTTCAACTGCAATGCATTTATAAAAGGCTTATGCTAACCTGTGAACAAAGTTCATTTGCAATATCAAATAACTTTTTTCATCCACCACCATTGAGACTTGTAAAGTAATCATCAAAGTTAAATTTGTAACCGGATAAACTTGCTTTAATTACAAATCAAACACTCCTGGTTTAGTGGTTGTCACCACATCTACTGCCTCCATCCAGCAAATCATCAAACTTTAACATATAGATATAGGTAGATATCTTGATAGATACATGACAAACAGAAACTATGAGAGTAAAAGCATAAATTGAACATCAATTAGCATAAACTGCAATTAGCATAAACTGAACACCGATTAGCCGTTTGAACCATAAACTCTAGCTTCTAGACCTAGTTGTCCGAACCCTAGAGGTTGTGAAACAGAAATCGAAGGCGGTGGGGAAACAAAAACATGCCTGTTTGTAAATGAAATTGTGCTGAAATCGAGCAAAGATGGTGGTTGGGTCGCCTGAAGAGAAGAGAAGAAGAAAGAAGCAGCAAGCGGTGTCGGTGGGTAATTTGGACTCTTTTCCATTCAGCAATATTTCAAATCTAAATCAGTAAGATCAGTGTGGAACCATTCAGATGTGAATTTTGACTTTTGACTGAAACAAACAATCTCAAGTCTGACCGAATTAGACTTCACAACCATTCAGACCCATTCAGATGTGAAACAAACACTCCCTTAGAAAACGTTGAACCCAAGCATTGACCTGTTATTAATAACATTCCCCTAGATCCCTAATAACATTTGTCTTGATCAAGGTTTAAAAAGGCGGAAACGGGAATCGAGGTGATTTCCTTAAGACTCCTAAGGCGTAAGCCTCGAGGCAGAGCGAGGCATAAGCCTCCAAACATTATTAAAGTAATAAATAAAAAATATATATACTCTATAAAAATCACACTTTTAACATAAAATTAACATTATAAATATTATAAAACCTAATTTAGTAATAAAACATACTACGACAACCTAATTTAGTACAAAACAAAAGCATCACAAAGTAGTTCAACAAAAAACAAACATCACAGTAGTTCAACAACCTAAATTAGTGATGCTAAGACATTTAAATTTAAAAATTTTAAAACTCGTTTCCCTCCGCATCCTCCTCAATGCTTTCATCATCGTTTTCACCATCCCAAGTTGGATCGTCATCGTCATCTTCATCTTCATCTTCATCAACCAAAACAGTTTCAACTCGTCTTCTTTTCCTAGTCCTAGCAGATGAACTCTCACCTTCCCCACTTGACCCGCCAACTCCAGTAATGGCATCTCCAACGAAACTTGGGTCGGCTATCCACTCATCATCTGACAAAACCTCCTCGACAACTATCGGATCCTGGCCATCTTTTAGACTAGCTCTCTTTATATGCTTGTTCTTCAATTTCTTATTGTAAATGATGTACACCAACTTAGTCATCCTGATGGTGCTCAACCGGTTTCTTCTTTTTGTATGGACTTGACTGAACGTGCTCCAATTACGTTCACAAGACGAAGCCGAACAAGTAAGACACAATATCTTCATCGCGAAAGCCTTTAATTTTGGAACTTCATCTCCATAATTATCCCACCATGTAACTATATAAGTTAAATAAAGTAGTGAATAATTAATTAAATAATAAGATATAATAATCATAACTTATAATTTAATTACTTGGTACGTGATCCATATATGAGTTGAGAGAGGCTCGATGTCCAAACAATCCTCTCTTGTATTTGAACTCATCAAGTTGAGCTTCAATCTTCATATAAACTTGATCACTCTTAATAAATCTATCCATGCAATTGTACAATCCTCTTTTAATTTCAGGGTGTTCGGAAACGTCGGGACTCCATCTAAATCAAGGATTCAAGTAGTAGGCTGCCGCATGCAAATCACGATGCATTTGGTTTTCCCATTTTTGATCAATAATATCCCAAATTTCTTTATAAGAAGAAATTTCATTATCAAAGTTTTTAGCAATTTTTTCCTTGCATGAATCCATCGCACCATAAATAAAAGCCATAGCCGGTGACCGCACCCCATCAACAATCCTCAAAACCTCGACAAGTGGCTTTGTGGCTTGTATAGAATAAACCACACTTGGCCAGAAACTTCTCTCATCCATGATTATTTTCTGTATCTCTTTCCCATCAGCTTTCTTTTCCCAAGCACAACCACTCCATTCCGTTGAAACAAACATTTGTTGTAATGGTTGTTTAAATTCATACACACTTTCTAAAGTCAAAAAAGTAGTGGCAAATCTAGTGGCTGCTGGTCGAAGATCCTTCTTTAGAATCTTTCTAGCTAAACTCAACACCCACTGATGGTTATAAATGAAGTTGCTAACCCTTTTTGCTTTAAGCAAGACATTTTTTCGTTGTGGCAACTCTCCAATTTTCTCAAGCATCAAGTCGATGCAATGAGCAGCACATGGGGTCCAATACAAACTTTTCCTCTTCTCCATCAACAAAGCTCCAGCCGCTTTGTATACACTCGCGTTATCGAACAACTATATCTTCACCAATTTCTTCAATCACCCCATCAAACAACTCAAATAATTTGTCGGCATTCTTGATACAATCTGATGCATCAACAGTCTTCAAGAAAACCGTACCATGTGTATTGTTCACCAAAAAGTTAATCAGACTTCTATTTCTCATATCGGACTAACCATCTAATAACAATGACACTCCGGTACTCTTCCATGTAGCTTTTATGTCGTCCACAAGTTTTGCTGTTGTATTCACTTCTTCTTCTAGTATCCAAGTCCTCAACTCGTACATGCTTGGAGGTTTTAATCCTCGACCACAGTTACCAACCGATCAGAGCATGCTAATGAGTGAAGGAGTATTTGAAGCATTAAAAGGGACTACATTCTCAAAAATACATCTTCCAATGTCTAAAAAAAACTCTCTTGCGTTGCTCTTTCAAAGTGGCTGGCTTCAGCTTTTCTTCCCCCACTAGTCCTTCCTCATCTTCTACTATAACATGATGATCCATTGGGCCTCTAACACCTCTTTGCACACTCCCACTTCCACCCGCACTACTTACAAAGTATGCTACAGCATCAATTTTCTCCTCAAAATTCCATTGGGAGTTGAGTTTTATAGTTCCAAACTGTTTAACATAGTTTTTAATCTCATCTTTCACTCCCTGTGGGCTGTGGCACATTAGGACATAGTGCAACATTTTTGTGTGTGCCAGCAAGATGTTCATTCATCCTTGAAACACCACTTGTAACAACTTTAGGACAAAACTTGCACTTTATGTATTTGTAACCTTTCTTTACACCTTGTGCTGGAACCTCATGTTCCTCACCATATTTCCAATCTGGATCTATTCATGATCTTTTACCAGTCATAAGTATTACTGGAAATTGGAATTAAAACAAGAACACAATCAAAAAGCAGATATGAGAAAGTAGACTGAGAAGAACCGAACGATTACGTGAAAGAGTTTGAGAGTAGAGTAAGAAGAACCTGAGATTAAAGGTCGAAAGTAGGAGATTATAGTTCTGAAATTGCAATTATGAGAAAGTAGTTGCTTGAAAGGTGTTTGTGGTGGCTATGGTTTAATTGGGATCAATTAAACCCTAACAATTGAACGATGTCTTTTAAGTCAATCACTTGTAAAAGTTGGGATGGCCAATAATAAGCCCACTAAGGACTAAATGAGTAAAATAGCCCAGAAATTAAATAGAAATGACATATTTCACAACTTTTACTGAAGCTTAAGCCTCGCTGCCTCGCCTCGACGCCTCGAACCGCCTCGAAAAGATCGAGGCTTAGGTTTCGAAATACCCTAATGAGGCTAAGCCTCATATTCTATTTTCTACCGAGGCTACCGAGGCGTACGCCTCGAGGCGCGCCTTGTAACTCCTTTTTAAACCATGGTCTTGATCATAAGCATAACACGTTTCCGCCTTAAACAAAGCACTAAGAAAATGCAGTAGATCCAAAAAACAGGAACAAAAAAACTTGGCATAACCAAGCATATACAATTTAGGACAAAGTCAAATTACTCATGCACAACTCAACCAGAACAATAAAAATCAAGTAAAGAAAAGTCAACTTTGACCCTCAAAGAGTCAACTTTAGCACAAAAGTCAAAGGCATCCATTTTGACCAAAATACCCTTCACATTAAGAGCTACCAAACAGCCCCTTAGTGATTATAAGCACCTCCCAATTCTCATTTGACTGAATCCAATTTGCTTGGCTATTCAGTATTTTTTTGTTTAAGTACACATAAACCAGCAGCCCCTTATATATATATATATATAATTGACTTGACCTCTGCTTTAGAAGCATTGAACATACTCAAATTAATTCAAATGATCTCACCTCGGACTTCATAAGCATTGACCAATGTTCCACAATATAAGAAGCATGTTATGAGAGATTAAGAATTAATCACTCGTGTGATAAAATGTGACCCATGCACGTGGAAATATGCAAGGCTATCTGTTGAGGCACACAAAAGCACATATTCCAAAAATATAATATCTAACTATCTATATAATTGTCTACCATGAAATCCTACGTGTCACTCTCAGATTGTTCCCCTCATTCTCTAGAGCCACCAGATTGCTTGATTTCTAAATGTAGGCTTCTCATGCATTTAACCCGAATTCATGTGTATGGGTCTCACCAAACCCGGATAACACTTAAACGGATTATAACATCTCATTTATTAGTGAAATAACCCATTAATAAAAAAAAATAATTTCCACGGGTTATGGGTCTTACCAAACCCTAATAGCCCTCAAATGGGTTATAAGATCTCATTTATTGGTTAACACTTTCATCATCAAACCCTAATTTAATTTCTCTCCTTTACACGTTCTTTGTTGTTGGTCTATCATCTCCATTGCCGGTTAACTTCCGATACTACCCACCACCGTCAACTACATCAACGCCTCCTTTTTCATTAGACAAATATTTGTGTTCATGTTTGCTCATTTAAAAAAATCAACATGCTCGTGTTCGTTTATGTTTGTTCGTTAAAAATCTAAAAAATCTACACATCTTAATTGAAAAAACCCAAACGCTAAAATATAATAACATACTAATATATATATGTATTAAATTAAAACAACATTACGTTAAAAAATAAAATAAATCATCATACAATAGCAAAACAATTAAAAACAAAAACTTAAATAAACTCCCGTAACATGGGAGGATCAAACTAGTATGTGTATATACACGCACACACAAACAATTAAGAAACGTTAAACTGCGGGTTCCAAATTTCAACGTACCTAACAATTAAACCATGAACCGAACTGTTCGGTTTTCAAATCGGCCAACTGACGGTTAGATTGGTTTTAACAGTTTTTGAATCCCCTAGTTTGATGGACACCTCTATTATCAGATATATAGAAATCCCTCCTCAATCACACATAAATAAAAAAGGTAAATTTCAATCATAAATCAATACAATCACATAATTTCAGAATCAGATAATAAGTCCAACATGATATAAAGTCAAATTCCATCAATATCAAAAGAAGAAAGCATTTCAATCGTTAAAAACATCCAAAATCAGAAGTTCCGAACACATAAGGAATTGAGCAGTAGCACATAAACAAACCTCATTACCAATTAGCAAGACCATCCAGATATTATTTACTCCACCACAGTAGCAGCACCCAAATTACCTTGAACAGCTTCAGGACAGATCTGAAAAATCATGAAGAAGCAGTGTTTCCATGTGCGGATGCACATGAAACGAACTCCCGGCCCCATCAAGTCCAAGGTTATTCATCAGCTTTGAGAGCCGCTCGTAACCAACAAATTCTCCATCATGACTCTTTGTAATTTGTATTACGTACGGCATCACCCGTTTGTCCAAATCCTATGACGAACGCTTGTTTGGGTGTGTTAAAATTAATTGTGTATAACTGAGTAAATACAGTAGTCCCACCCTCCATCATCCACACATTGAACACCTTTGTGTCGGGCTCTTGAAGCACAACAACCAAATTGCTTATCCTGGACATGCTGAGACTGGGCTAACCCGTCTGGGAGGTTCACTTCACCGGTGCGATATCAAAAGAAACAATCAGCCAGCCATTTGTATCCATTAAACAAACCCACCCGTCCGTAGTATAATTGGTATTGGTACAAGTATCCGTCCTAAAGTCAACCGACACACGGGGGAGACTTCTCCAATCCCTGGTGGTCAGTGAGCGTAAACAACTCAACTTGAAAAGGTACGGAAGGGTCATTTGTCGAATCCAGATAAGTGATCTTGGGATGACTGGTGCCGAAACCAAAAACGGTTAGAGACATGAATCTCAATTGCTCTTTCTTCTAATAGACGGGTTCCAGATTACCTCATAATATTAACAAAGTAAAGAGGGGGAGTATGTTGAGTGGGAAGGTTTGGTCATCAGCAATAGAGACGAATGCTTGTTTATAATGAGTTGTTGTATTGTTATCAATAACAACAGCATACCTGACCAGCAGATGGTGCTGAATGTGGCGGGCATAGCTATTAATCCAAGACTTCCATGTCTTGGAGACTGATCTGAACTGGATGAGTGATTTAACAGGAAGCAGTTTCAGGATTTTGTCTTGGATTTCCAGCTGACATTGTGTGTTCGCGATGACTGCTACTCAAACCCCTAGAATTTTTTATTTTTTTTATTTAATGTACGTTATATTTAACTTCATACTTATTTCATATAAAATTTTGCAAGTTTGTCAAAAGTTACTAATTTATTTTAAGGAATGTTATATCTAACTTTAAACTAATTTCTTATAGGAAATTTAAAGTGAAAAGGTTTAAGTAATGCTGGAAAAGGTTTGTAAACGAGCAAAGCATGCACAAGCCTTCACTTGGTTTGGCTCCTGAAAAACCCTAGGTGGACAGGTAGTGCAAATGTTATGCCGGTTAACCGGTTTTTGTTGGTTATATATAGTGTTGTTCCTTATCGTTGTTCAAAGAAAGTCATTGCCAACACTCTCTCGTATTGGTCATTCGATGGTCTCATTTTGTACATTCATCTCTTACTTAGCTTCACATAATAACATGATGCAATCAAGAGGAATACTATGCTTTTCACTTCACTTTTGTGTTTCGCAATCACCAAACATGATTTTATATATTTAGCAAAACTACATTAGAAGACTTTGTTTTTAGTAGAATATTTGCTTTTAAATCTTGGTTTACTAATCAAAATTCATATGGCTTCTTTTTAAAAAAACCAAAAACCAAACGAAAGTTAAACCTCAGATGTTATCATACAATCTTTTTAATCCTCATTATAACCCGCCCAAAAGTTTGTGATTCTCATTCGATTTCTCCATAACTGTAATTGCTAACTTGATGCTTACTTTCATCAATCTCTACATTATGATCATGATCATGATCATCTTCATCATTTCTTGAAAAGTTAATTACTTTGCTTTAACCCCCTTCATCATAATCATGTTCTTGATCATCTACAACTAAGGCAAAAATCCCTTTATCACAACCAAAACACTTGATACATGAAAACAATGTTAAGCAATATGGGATTCTAAAACTGAAAACTTGATTTGAATTTGACCTCCCATATAATGTTCATTAGTTTTTGTCACAATCAAATTAAAGCTAACTCAAAACACAAAAATAACCATTTCAAAATAAAACAAATTGCTACAAGAAGACCAAAACCAACATTACAAATCAACCAACAGCTTGAGTTTATAAAATATGAATTTACTTCCATTAACAAGCTTCACAAGCTCCTTTGCTTCTTCAACAGCAGACTCCTTCAATAAGCCATCCAACACCCCCTGCAAATTCATTCTACCAACATTGACCTCCTTGGCCAAACCCTCCTTGCACAACTCAAATCCGTATTTGTATTCACCCTTTTTACACGCAAACGCGATGATTATCCTATACGTTACCGAGTCAGGAACAATCTTGTTCTTCACCATCTCTGCATACCACTTCTTGACCTCCATCAAGTCATCATTCTTAACAAACCCATTGATCAAACCGTTGTAGGTATACACATCCGGGTCCACCCCGTCCGTCCTCATCTCATCGAGTAACCCAACAGCTTCCGTCATTCGCTTGTCAACCACCAATCCTCGCACCTTGGCATTATACGTTCTAACATCAGGTTCAAGATTAATGCTTTTCATCGCCTCCCATTGTTTATCCGCTTCCAGTATCTTACCATTTCGATACAGAGCATCAAGAACCGTATTGTAAGTATACAACCCACATTCCAATCCCTTACTCTCCATCTCTTTAACGGCTTTTAACGCTGAATCAGTATCTTCCATTTCACACAAACCTTTAATAACAACATTATAGGTTACATCATCTGGTTCAATCGCCAAATCCTCACGAACCTCCCGAAACAACTCCGGAACCTCACTAAACCTCTTCGAGTTCACACACGCCGTCAAAAGCGCGTTGGCCGATAAGACCGTCCGTGGGCAGTTTCGTTCAGGCATTTCGTCGAACACCTTGCGTGCGTGATGAAACATTCTTGATTTCCCATACAACGAGATCAATCTAACGACAAAGGGCTCGTTGGCCATGTCGAGTATGTACCGTTTCTGGTGTTCGAGGATCTGCTCAATGTAGTAGTGTTGTCTGTGGTGTGCGAGATGGTTGACTACGTCTTCATAGTATTTGTAACTGTAACGAAATGTGCCTGTGTTGGAGGCTCTTATGAACTTGTCAATGAATAATTTGAGGGTTGATAGTGAGTTTGTTAACTGGGACATGGGTAAGGGTTCAAAGGTAAGTTTTTTATGAGTCTTGGGTTGTGGGATGATGGTGGTGGGTATTTTTGGGTTATGTTTTAGTGGTTTGGTGTTGAAGATGCGGTGGAGACGGTTGTAAGCGGCGGAAGACATGATGTGTTTGGTTTGGAGGTTTTTGTGTGACAGAGCAAGGGGCTTTCACCGGAGGAAGTTGGAAGTAGTAGAATTATAAGTGTTGAGAGAGAACCGGGTGGTTTGATCAAATTTACCCATTTTAGTTTAATAATTTTAAATTTACGATTTTTGTTTTTTTTTTTTTCACTTGCAATTAAACATGACCGCATTAAACCCATTAACTCTAGTCGCTAAACCTATTAGTCACGTAAAAGACATTTTTGTCCTTTTTCTACCAAATAAGAATTTAGAAATTAAGACTGAGTTATAATTTGGAGAAAAAGGACAAAATGTCCCTCACGTGAGAGCCATGCAGATGAGTTTAACGACTAGGGTTAACGAGGTTAGTGGAGTCGGGTTTAATTGCAAATTAAGACAAAGCAAATGGATGAAAACCACAATTATGTTGAAACTAATGTAATAAAACTGTATATCTGGTCAAACCACAAGGTTACTGGGATCAGGTTTAATTCCAAAGGGCATTCTTTTATATATTTTTAATTGTGTTCAAGTCCTTTGCAACGTCATGGCTATATATATTTAAGTTGTGTTGTAGGTGATGAGAGTGAGTACCTACGTGAGTCTATGTGGCAGTGTGGTCAAGGCCCTTCCAGGTAGCCATTAGTCATAGCTTTAACAACTAATCAAACATAACCGCCAAAATAATAGGGTCGATCTCATGTTTGAGCCGATTAGCCAGCACTTTGTCAATAACCTTGTAGATGACACTGATTGGATTAATAGACTACCCGCCAAGATGCATCTTTGGCTAGTGATCCTATTGGAGATATAATTGTCCAGAATTAATTCTCTCGAAATTATTTTAAAAAACATTACTAAATTAAGATGTTTGGCATGTGTTGAAGCTACCTACGAAGCAACGACTATTTAAAGAGAAGAAAGAAGCGATTCAAGCAATTTTCTTGGTGATGCTTTGGAATGGAAGATTTGAAAATGGGGAAATGAAGGTATTTAATTTTATTATTTTTTTTTATTTTTTTTTAGTTTATATGTAAAACTTTTTTTATTAACATTTAACACCAACCAAACTACATCTGGATAATGGGTAAGCGAGCAACAAGTTGCGCCGCTATCCCCTTTTGGATCACAAAGCCTATTCTACTAAATATAAATCATTGGTTCCTCGGGCTCTGCGAGTCACAATGGACCACCTTTTGCACCCGTTCCAAGAAGCGAACCGCCTCGGGAGCTAGAGATCCAAATGTGTCGAAGGCAAATAGAATGAACACGTGCTGATTCTCCAAACACGCTGCCTCATGCTTAGCAACCTTCCTAAATTCCGCCCTCAAAACCGCCTATCTCGGAACGAAACCACTATCTCTCAACCCCACCAACGGGGACACCCCAGTCGACACATGCATGCTTACCCCCTGCCTATCCAAACACAAGAACGTCCGCAGGACGCAGCGTAGATCTTCCCTCTCTCGGATCAGCCAGAAGTTAACAGGTGCCTCTTTTTTGGCTGAGATCCCGGCACGCCTAAGCACATCCCATAAGACATCTCTAACCCAGTCGTGACGATACTTGAACCTTGGAAATTCCTTACAGTGGAGGGCATGCTCACCATATTTATCCAAACAGGCTTTTTTACAAACTGGGCATGATTCGTCTGGAGGGAAAATAGGAATCATGAGCCGGTATTTAAGGATGGCTCTGTATTCAACTGCTGACATCCGTTGCCCAAGACCTTCAATGGGCACAACAGTCAAAAAATCTTTGGCGTGAGCCCCCTTGAGACAAGCAAAAACTGCCTTTTGTCTCGGTGTCATATCGAATCGCTCCTCCAAATCATGTACGTGTTTACCATAAAGAGCACTCGCCAAGGTTTGTTGAGGTTTCTTGGGGGCGGTCTCGTTATCAGTAAAACTGCCTAGATCAAGGTCCGGAAGAGTTGTTCCAATATTACCAAGTGCAAGAGAGTAGTCAGTATCTACCCCCATAACCCCAGTGCTTCGCAAGATGTGGTCCTGCAATTTCCACGACTGGGCCCTGGAAGCCACAAAGGCATATGCAGAGACATCCTCAGCCGAGAAAATTCCTAAGCCTCCGCAACGCATAGGGAAGGAAGCCAACCTCTACTGGAGGTCCCCAAAATACGGTCCTCCACACACAACAATATCTTCAATTCCCCCCGCAGGCCCGCATCAAAGATGGCCACAGCCTCTTTGACATGTTCAAGTTGACAGGTCCGGAGCCCAAACACTAACTTAGCAACCCCCATGCATGAACGCAACAAAAGGAGCTCTCTTCGGGGGTCCCTAAGGTCCGGTAGGCGTTTCATAAGTTCAACCTCCCTCAAAGCTCTTTTATTTGCCAAAGACCGAATAAAACCTGCATCCCGACTAACCGCTCCCCCAAGAGTTTCACTCCCCTCACAGACCTGCTGATGTGTTGTAAAACACACTTATTTTCCGTACCTTTCATTTTTTATTGCTTAATTATCTAATAAATAAATATTTTGACTTGTTTTGACATGATCTTACAAAGTTATATATCGTTTGTAGGTTGCGGGTTTTAAAGAGAAAAAGAACCGAGTTTTTGCAAGACTTGAAGGGCCTTTTTAATCAAATCTTGAAGAATCAAGTCAAGGTCCGACACAAGCCCAAAAGAGAAAAGGCTTTCATGCAATAATATATTATAAAACACAAAAAAAATAAAAAACCCTTAGTGGGGACATTAGTGTTGGTGCATTATGTCAGTAGTTCAGTATCTAGTGTCTGTAATCGTGTTAGTTTGTTTGGTTTTGATTTGTATAGCTTGTCTCACAAGTTCTCCTAATATAAGCGAACTTGTGGACAAGCGAAGTTATTGACAACTTCGCCTAGCATGTTGGGCGAAGTTGTCGAAGGCTATATATGTTGTGTCTACGGCTCGTTTTAGTTATCGATTTCCAGTACGTGTAATTGTGATTGAACATCACGTGTTAACAGTTGCAATACGACGTGTCTTTTGAGTATTGTAACGTGTGTTTGTATTTGGTTTTAATGTATATTGTTTCTTACGCTCGTATCGTCTTACGTAGGGATTCCGCACCTACGTAGCATGAGATACTTCCGTGTAGATCCGGCTGGGAACCTACAATTGGTATCAGAGCCTTAGGCTCTTATGCTATGGTTCGAGATTTGCGTTTTGGTGTTTCTGGCACGTTTCTGATGCGTTTTTGGCCGAACAGCCGCCGCAGGCGAAGTTATTGGGTTCAGGCGAAGTTGTCGCTTAAATTTTAGGGTTTAGGCGAAGTTAGCAACCAGGCGAAGTTATAGCCAGGCGAAGTTAATGAGGGGCGAAGTTGACTTTCAGGCGAAGTTGACTTTTAGGCGAAGTTATAGCCAGGCGAAGTTAATGAGGGGCGAAGTTGACTTTTAGGCGAAGTTGACTTTTGGGCGAAGTTAAAAAAAAAATTTAAAAAAAAAATAATAAAAATAAAAATTGTTTGGAGTTTTCGTCCTAATGGCCAGGTGTACACGATTATTGTGAGACCGAAGACGTTGTTCCGTCAACGAGTGAAACTTGGTATTTCTTGGTCTTACGTGTGAACAAATACGGGTCAACTCTGGATATGGAGTTGAAATTGTGAATGGGATGTTGATTGAAACTTGATATTGACACACATTTGGGTGTTTTTGGGCAAAGAAATTGTTGTTGTTCAAGGTTGACCAACTGAAGAAAGTCAAATTGAACTGAAGGTTTTCGTCATTACTGGATTGCGGTCAGAGCATATTATTTATGTTATTTTCAAGGCGTTCGAGAATTGGATCCTGAAACGTGATGCTTATTTATTAAAGTGAAAATTTTAGAACAAGTTGGATTTAATCGGGAATTAAAGTGTTTATGTTCTTGATCGTTATCCCTGGTGATTGAAGATGCTTCGGATTTATTAATGGTCATGTGTGTTAGATTCTGTCAAGGTGGTTTTGTGATGAAATTGATCACTTGATGTTGAGTAGTTGAAGATTGAACCTTATCTTACTATACAATTCCGACGTGATGGTGAAGTTGTGGAGGGATCCCAACTTCACGTGTTGGTGAAGTTAGAAGAACTTCACGTGATTGGTTGAGATGATCAATTAGGCACGGGGATGCATGCATGTCAAAGACCTCAATCGATATAGTCGAAGAAGCTTACACTGAAGGGGATATCTGATATGGAAGACGTCGGGTGATTGGTAGATTTGTGAAGCTACAAGACAGTTTCAGACACGGCTAGTTGAAGACAGGATGGATGTTGCATGTATATTTGAAGTTCAAGTTTGAAGATCACAGTGTAATCGAGTCCTACCAGATGGAGATGTTCTGTTTACAGAAAGGGATAGACCATCAATACAGCGCCCCGTATACTCCGCAACAAAATGGGGTGGCTGAGAGGAAGAACAGAACGCTAATTGAAGGAGCCAGAACCATGCTGGCTGATGCTAAACTTCCTGTGGTGTTCTGGGCTGAAGCAGTTGCCACAGCCTGTTATATTCTTAATCGTGTTTTAACTGTTAAAAGGCTAAATAAAACTTGTTATGAACTTATGCATGGTCGAAAGCCAAACTTGAATGGTCTCGAACCATTCGGGTCCCCATGTACGATATTAAAGACAAACTCAAAATTTGGTGAGAAAGCCGATGAAGGTATTTTAGTCGGATATGTAGTTGGGACACCCAACAGAAGAGTCTTTATTTTATCGAACAGCAAGGTAGAAGTGGTATGTAACACTGACATCACGAGTTACAAACCACCAAAGCCTAGCATGGGACCCGCTGAGGCTTTTGACTATGATAGACTGTTCAAATCTTTTAATGTGCCTTACTTGGATTTTGCAGAAGTTGATGAGAAAATTGCTTCACAGATCATGTATGACGAAGAGGAAAACATTGTGCAACGTCCACGATACGATGAAAGTCAACATTCCACGTCAAGTGCCGTTAATACTCCTGCCGCCTCTACTGAAGAAGAATTTTACAACCCTTTTCACTCTCAACATCAATCGCCCATTGAAGAGCTCTCTTCGAATTTTGAAAATAATCTGGAAGTCGGTCCGGTTCAGACTACTTCTATTCACAAAAATCACCCTTTGGAGAACGTGATAGGTGATCTGTCTGACGGTGTTCAAACAAGAAGAAGTTTGAATGAGCACACTTGTGTTTACGTAAGCATTAAAGAAACGGGTATCATAAATGAATGCTTGTACACCTGCTTCATCAGCCATATTGAACCAAAGAATTATCAAATGGCTCTCAAGGATAGCTCGTGGATAGAAGCCATGCAAGAAGAGTTAGCTCAGTTCGAGAAGATGGAAGTCTGGAAGTTAGTAGCAAAACCGAAGAACGTACATGCTATTGGCACAAAGTGGGTCTTTAAATTTAAGAGAGATGAGAAAGGAATAATCATAAGAAACAAGGCGAGGCTGGTAGTTAAAGGGTTAATCAGCAGGAAGGAATCGACTACAATGAAGTGTTTGCTCCTGTGGCAAGATTGAAAGCGATTCGACTATTTTTGGCATTTGCTGCACACAATGAGATGAAGGTGTTCCAATTAGACGTGAAAAGTGCGTTTCTTAATGGTAAAGTCGATGAGGTAGTATACGTTGAACAGCCTCCGGGTTTTCCTGACCCTGACTTTCATGATCATGTGTACAAGCTGAGTAAAGCGCTATATGGCGCGATTACGGTCTGAATTTTACTCAAACTCCTATTTGCATTGATAACTCTGCTGCAATCTCAGTAACTAACAATCCCGTAAAACATAGCAAAACTAAACACATTGGCATTCGTCATCATTTTATACGGGATTGTGCTGAGAAGAAATTAATAGTGCTAGAAAAGGTTGATTCGTTAGATAATTTCGCTGATCTTTTTACTAAAGCGTTTGACAGAACTCGTTTTCAAAATCTTGTTGAGCTTAATGGGATGATCAATCCCGAGTAACCGTATTTTTTTCGTTTTTATTTAAAAAAAAGGCGTCACTATTGCTTAGAATTATGTCGGTTGATTCAGTTTGAAGGACATATCTTCAGATGTGTTTGGTCCTCACTTCTACCAGTAGATTATGAGGATAGCCAATAACCGGATGACTGAAAGTGACCGGGGCGGTTTATGATGTGGTTTTATTCTTTCGCTGAAAAATAGTCGTTCATACTTAGTTAGAAGGACACATATTCGTATGTGGTCGGTCCAGCTGATCCATTGGATCTTTAGGATAGCCGTTTACCTGATGACTTTGACTTGATCGGGGCGATAGAATTTAAATTTTTTTGAGGGAGATGATATAATTTTTCAAGTCTACAACTTCGTAAGAAGTTTCTATACAATGTTTCTAAGAAAATTGATCCAACCTTGGAAAGTGATACACAAACTGTTTCTGTGTGCTTAACTAGTGAAGTTATTAGGCCTAAAAGACTCTAGAACAGTCATTGTATGTTTTGGTAGCTTTTTATGGTACGTAAAAGTTAAAGTGATACTAACTAAATCTTCTCGATTTAAAGGGAAGACTCATTAAGAGTTGTGTATGTCTCCATATACATCTTTCCGAATGATAGGCAGAAAAGCGATTACCCAGTCATACACGAGCCCGTGAGTGTTCTGATTTCCGAGAAGATAATGTGTCAAGTACCTGCAGTGATCCAGATTCGAGACTTGCAGTAGTCTACTGTTTGAAGCTATGTAAATCTTTATTATTTAAAAAAAATGATGATGTTAAGCCTTCTGAAGCCAATTATGTTATACTTATCAATCAAGAGGCAAGAAGGAAAACGGGATGAAGACTCTAAAGATCAGATGTGCTTACTGTTTAATCAGACACTACGGGTCAAGGTCAACTCGGGGTGACTTGGGGAAAGCCAAATACGCTTTGAGAATAGATAGGAGGCATCACAATCTCTGATGTGTTGTCCATTTAAATTTTGAGCTTCATTGTACCTAATCCGTATCACAGAAGCGATGAAAACCATACTAAGTTGTTTACCTGCTTACAACCTGTTTCTTTATGTCATAATACCGCTGAACATAGATCTATGTGACAGCCATTTAATTAGTATGATTCCTGTTCGGATCTTTTCTAAAACATTCTGGTCCCCGTCAAGACTGAAATTTGATCCCGTGTACTTTATTTCGAAAATTTGATTGCACATGTCGTTTTATGGTATAAAACTTGGTTACTTGGTCGTTGAACGTAACGTTAAATCTTTAACGGAAGTTTTTGAAATACAGTTGCACTTTGTTCAAATTTATAAGGGTCTGTTTTGTAAGTTTAATACTAAACGAAGTTAGTGATAAGGCGAACTTGTTACAGGGCGAAGTTAAGGGTAAGCGAAGTTAACCCTAACTTTGCCTGTGTAATGTCAGCCCTATATAAATGACTTTTGGTCAAACACCAGTTAGTATTTTCAAAACCCAGCGAAGTTATCATTATAACCCTCAGCGAACTTGTAAATTGAATCAAACATTGTTATTTTTCTCAAATTCAATCCGTGTTAAAGGTGTGTAGGGTCGGGATAACGTATAATTCATGTCGATCATGTTAATTAGATGTCGTTTTGGTCCGATTTGGGACCTTGTTCATGCAAACCATTACACACCCACTTTTCATACTCTTTTTGACGTGTTCGTAACCAATTTGATCGTCTAGATCTCTTTTGTTACATGTTTTCATTGTTCACAATCACCAATTTCACCAACAAACCTCGTCTTGCCTACTAAACTGTCGCCGTTTCAGTTCAGGCGAAGTTATAGTTTAGGCGAAGTTGTTCTCAACTTCGCCTTAGGCTTAACTTCGCCTGCTGCTTTAATTTTTAACTAATCAGAAGCGAAGTTGTTCAAGGGGCGAAGTTATGGTTAGGCGAAGTTATCCTTAACTTCGCCTTAGACTTAACTTCGCCTTGTGCTTTACATATTATTTTAAAGTTAATCTGTTGTCAGGCGAAGTTATTGTATAGGCGAAGTTGTGCTCAACTTCGCCCTATGTCTAACTTCGCCTGCACACTAAAGTTTATCTTAACTTCGCTCATGGTAATAGGCGAAGTTATGATTTGCTTTGACGATTTTCTAACGTAGTCTGTTTGTTATGCAGATATGGCAGCTTTAGCAGGAGCCGGTGGTGCTGGTGGTGACGAAGGTGGTGATAACAACCGTCAATTCTTTCTGGGGCACAATATGTACAGTACACTGGATCCGGATGCCAGTGGTATCGATGATTTTCGTGAGATCATCTCATTCCTTGTTCGCTCGCGCATCTTCCACGCTATTACTACAACACTACCCATATCTCTACCGAACATTGAAGATTTCTGGAGGAAGGTAGAATATGACTGTAGAGTTGAGCCCCCAGTCATGCGCGCCACAGTTAACAATCAGGAGGTGCAGTTCTCATCTGAGCGGATAAGGGTCGCCTTGCAGTTCGGGAACGAAACAAGAGATGATCCTACCGACTTTACTGCTCCATTCAGAGATGGTGCATTTTTACGAATGGGCTATTCTGGTCCATTGGGTGACACTCAGAGGCACAAGGGATTTTTGTTGGATCAATGGCGTTTTCTCATGCATGTGATGATCGTGTGCATGTCGGGTCATAAGGCTGGTACGGACGGTATGGGTGCAACGATGCAATCGGCAATGACAGCACTGACTTACAACAAGCGTTACAGCTTTAGTCAGATGGTGTTTTACGAAATAGACCGTCAGAGACGTGCGGTAGCTCGTGAAAGATTCTTGATGTATCCAAGATTCTTACAAATGATCTTGAATCATGTGGCTCCTTCGCTACCACAGCGCCGTTCAATTCGATATGTAGAGAGTGTCAGCAAGAGGATATTCGCACAATGCAGATCTTCGAGTGCTCGAAGTAAACCAGAGCTTCGTCCTGGGCATACTCCGTTATTTGGGTATTTGATAAACCCGGCGTATGTTGCTCCTCGTGGAGACGAGTTTCGGGATCCGGCACCGCAACAGGCTGTTGTTTCTCAACCACCACCAGTGGTACAGCAAGCATTGCCTGCTGCTCCTGTTGTTGCACCGGAGGAACAAGTAGACCTTGAAGCTGCTTTTGGTGGCCACAGATTCTTTGATATGGAACGAGTTGATCCTGAGGCAGAAGTTCAGGTCTCAGTAGCAGAGGTTGCTGGTGTTGATGTGTCGATGGTAGATACGTCAGTAGCTGATTCTGAAAGAACCGACTCTGACTCCTCAGCTGATGATGTTGCTGAAGCAAGACAGATTCTGGTAGCCCAAGAAAGAATTCATGGAAAAAGAAAGAAAGATACAGATGACAGTGAATCTGATTTTGAGGAGGAGTTAGGTCGTTTGATTCGTCGATCTAAAAGGGTTAGAACTGATGAAGGATCGGGAGCTGTTGAAAGCTCGAGGGTGGTTTGTTTCTCTCCACCCGCTTTATCTGGTATGACTATGGTCCCTGCATCCTTGACTGTGACAGGACCAATCACCTCGGATGTTCTCGTGATATCTACATCATCTTCCTTTGGCATTCCACCCACTACTTTTCAGTTTTCGGCTTCAGAAATTGTTTCCTTGCCACCTCCTACACTTACTCCATCGGAGGTTGTCGCAAGATTCGTTGAGTCGACACTATTGCTACTGCAGGTTTATTTGTTACAATACCACCTGCGGTTACTTTTCAGCCTGTGTCTGATGTTCCGGCTACCTTGGGAATCCCTCCTCCGTATGCTCAAGACACTTCTCATATGAGGTGTGATTTTGATGCAACTTTATCTGACTCAGACAGGATAGCAGCTCTTGAGAGGGTCGTGGCAGAACAATCAAGAATCAACTTGATCCAGACTCACGCTATCCAGCGCCTTGTTGCAGAAAATCAAATCCAGTCGTCCCTCCTGATTGAGCACGGTAAACTTTTTGATGCTTTAAAACAGTTCTTGGCATCTCAGGGGGAGACGAGCTGCAAGGGCGATGAGTTGAGGACGAAGAAAAGAAATGATAGAGACGATGATCCCAATGCATCGAAAGATGCAGGTTGTGAGTTGCCAAGAACTGAACAAACTCTTGGGACTTCCACATCTCAGGGGGAGTCAGCTGGTGCAACAGGTGGATCAGGGGGTGATGATGTGGTGGTAGTGGATGATGAGGAGATGTTGGATGATGATACTATGGGTGACGACGATGTGTTACCGGTTGAAGAGATTGAGAAAATAGCAGCTGAGATTGTGATTAACAGTGAGGTTGAAGAGGGAGAGATTGTGGAGGATAATGTTGAGCATGAAATTCCAGAAGTTGATAAGTCAAATGTGGGTCAAGATATGGGAAGCGATGAGACTGAATGGGAAGAGCAGCCGAGATAGAAAGAAGGCTACGCTCGATGGTTCGTAAAGACAAAGAAACCAGCGGTTCCAACTATGTTTAAGAAGAGTTATAATATCAAAGGGTATGCTAAATCGAAGAAGGGGATTATATGCTGGTTATATGATGAGCAGCTGAGGCTATTTGTGATTAAACGTTTTGACGGAGTTCAGTACTTCAAAAGGTTGTTGAGATCGTTGAATACCTTGCCGGAGTGTGAGGTGAAGGATTTAGCCAAGTTGGGGTTGATAAACAGGAGTGATGATAATATGGCTAGGATTATTGGAAAGATCGTATGGAAAGAAAGTATAAAAGAGAAAAAGTTAGAGTTGTTAAAGCCGCAGAAAGGGAAGCTCGTTGAAGATAAAGACAGAGGAATGAGAGCTGATGGCAAACCTTGGATGATAATGAAGTATAAGCTTATCCGGTGTTTGAAAGAAGTACCGATGAAACTAATGCCCAAGGATGTCCTAAAGAATCTGAAATGGTGGTATGTCGACAGTCAAACAGCTAAAGCGATTATGGAGGATGAAGATGAACAAGAGGTGCTGAGAGTGTATGATCCTATGCACTTGGTGAATTTGTCTCAAGCTGACTTGCAGGTGCTGAACGAGAAAAAGATATTCTATATTCCGGCATGGAAAGAAGAAGCCAAGAAATACCAGAGAGTCGTCTATGTCTGTGTAAGACAGGGAGTTCATGCTTGAAGACAGGAGAGACAAGATTTTGGGATTACCAGACACGTGATTGAAGATAGAGATATGAAGCTACTGCCAAGGGGGAGTCTGTTGGTGCATTATGTCAGTAGTTCAGTATCTAGTGTCTGTAATCGTGTTAGTTTGTTTGGTTTTGATTTGTATAGCTTGTCTCACAAGTTCGCCTAATATAAGCGAACTTGTGGACAAGCGAAGTTATTGACAACTTCGCCTAGCATGTTGGGCGAAGTTGTCGAAGGCTATATATGCTGTGTCTACGGCTCGTTTTAGTTATCGATTTCCAGTACGTGTAATTGTGATTGAACATCACGTGTTAAGAGTTGCAATACAACGTGTCTTTTGAGTATTGTAACGTGTGTTTGTATTTGGTTTTAACGTATATTGTTTCTTACGCTCGTACGTCTTACGTAGGGATTCCGCACCTACGTAGCATGAGATACTTCCGTGTAGATCCGGCTGGGAACCTACAATTAGTCCAATCGGATGGAGAGAAACAAAACTAAAAGCTTGAATAGAAAATCAATTTCTTGTTTTCTTTGGTCAAGGTGTCGACCAAAAAGTGCAATCAAACAAAGAAACATAAATCACAATTGTTTGATGGGTGGACAGCAAGGAAAGCAAACCTAAAAATATAACTCTCCACCAATACTTCCTATTGTAATAGAAATCAAAGGAGAGAGAAAAAATGTTCAAGCTTTCTTGTGACTAACGGAAAGAAATGATAACGAAGCGGGACGACAAGGAAGAATTATTATTATTTTTGAGTGAGCATCCTTTGGTTGGTAAAAGATTTAGTCTTTATCTTTATTTCAGTTTCTTTTCTCGAATATTGTTAACATGATTCTTGCTACTGGATTTGATTTATTTTCGCACATCAAGTTTTTGGCGTCACTTCAGCCCCATTAGGGATCCCAACCCCGAATTGAAAATACCCTAGATAGGCAGCCACCTCTTTCCCCACTTTACGCAAAGCGACTATCGACACCAATCTTCTCCAAATGCCCCCAACCGCGATGGGTCTTGATGTGTTGTAAAACACATTTACTTTACGTATCATTTTTATCATGTTTTAATTGATTTTTAGTTTAGTTATTAAGTTTTATGGTTTGTTTATGCTTGATTTTACAAAGTTGATTGTTTACTTGTAGGTTATGAGGTTTGGTGGAAAAAAAAGTTAAAATTGAAGAGTTTAGGGGCTTAATTGGTCAACTTTCAAACTTATAAGTCAAGGCCCGACCCAAGCCCACATCTTAGAAGCCTTTTATAATATTATATGAAGTTAATTATTGGAGAAATAAGCCATTAAGCCAGCCCTAAACCGGAAATCAAAAGAAAAAAAAAACCTAAACCCTAACTTGGCAGATTCCGATCGGAATCACTGTAGCAGCGGTAGAAAAAAGAAAAAAACGGCGGTTGAGGTTGTTGTGGCGGCTGGAGAAGAAGGAGGACATCGGGGTGATCTTGTGCAGCTGCTAGGGACTTTATACATCATAAATCTCAATCATATATCTTAAGTAATCATCCTTAATCTTTGGTTTTTGTTCAAGAACCCTAATTTAGTTGAATTGGTCTTTTGCTTTGAATTGTTTTGCAATTGATTGATACTTTGACTTGTGATTGATTGTTTTTGAATCTTGAATGAGTTTGATTATGTTTATGATGTTTTTCTTAAGTATGCATGGCTGTCCAAAATCTATGAGTAGCTAAACTTGCTTGTTCTGCCTAGGATAGATGATTGTTGAGTAGTTTAGACTTGTTTAATGGATTGTTAATGTTCAAGACTTGAATTATTGATGTAAAGTTTAACTAAACCATAAATTAGATTGTGTGTGATGACTGTGTTTTATGTTTTATTACTTATAATCCTCTTGCATTAGTTAATTCAATTGGTTTTGATTAATTGATTGCTTGTTAGACTCTTGACTTGGTGTTTAGGGTTTATTTGCGGGGTGAACAACCGTAGGGATAAGTGGGTAATATAAATCATCTAAAATCAGTTAAAATACACCTTCTTTTAGACCGAGAGGTGATAAGAAGTAATATTGTCTCGTTGCTTTTACTTGTTAGAATTAAGACCGCGCGAGAGCGGGTTTTTGTTTTGTCAAGTTTGAGTGTTTATGTGCAATTAGTTGGTTTAATTTGGGTTAAGTTAAATTGTTCCTCTATCCTTGGTGACATAGTATTTGTCTCCATTAGGATAGTGTGTCGATGAGACCGAGAGGAGAGTCGTCATTTGAACACGTTAATAATTGTTTTTCCGGTTTATTCTTTAAAATCAATTAAAATAAGTTGGAGTTTGTTAGAGAGACTGAGAGGTAATTTGACTTTCTTAAACAAGTTTTAGTTGTGTTATCTTTTATAACCGGTGTCGTGAATATTTTCAATCCATTGTCTTGTTATTTCTATCAACATGATTCATTCCTAGGTAGACATCTTTATTCATTGAATTTAAACCAGAATTTTCAAAGTTTTGTCAAAAGTTTTCATTCAGTTAAGTTAAGTATTTAAATTAAATTCTAAAATAAATCAATTAAATATTTTGGTGAGTCTTGGTTAGAGTTTAGTGATTATAAACGTTTTCACGTGTCTTCGAGTTCGATATCCGGACTTTCCTCATCTGTGCTATACGCGATCTGTACACTTGCCGTTTGTGTGAACTAGGATAGATTGTTTGGTTTATAAAGCTTAGTTTCGACTTGTGTTTTATTTATATATATATTTTTTCGCACATCAAGTTTTTGGCGCCGTTGCCGGGGACACGGTTTGAGGCGTATTAAGAACGACTCGAGTTAAGACTTGCCTTGTTTACTACTTGTCTTTCTTATTTGTTTTGTTTGTTAGTTTAAAATAGTTTAGCTAATTATAATTTCTTTTATTTATTTTAATAGATGTATGCGACGTACTCGATCTCTAGGACCACCAGAAGTTGAAGGATTTCCCGAACCAGAGTGAGAGACGTAGTACAAAACCGTCTTCCAGTTCATCTACATCCATCGGTAATACGTTCTCTTCTCCTACTATTTCTGAACCCGTCATTAGGGATAGGACTATGGGTGACGCAAATCCACCACCGAGGAGGACAGTTGCAGACCGGGCCCGTCCGGTCGATGCTGGCGCAAGATCCAGCATTGCTCCACCAGCTATAGGAGTTCAAACGACTTGGCAGATTCCATCTAATGTTCTGAACACGATTGCTCATTCTGCTCAATTTCACGGGTTGCTTCACGAGAACCCGCATTCTCATCTCACTCGTATTACACGTATCTGCGACACGTTTCATCTTGCCGGCGTATCCGAAGACGCCATAAAACTCCGAATCTTTCCGTTCTCACTCGTTGATCATGCGAGTCTGTGGCTTGAGTCTCTCCCACAGGGGTCCATTGCTACTTGGGCTGCCATGCAGACCCAATTTCTTGAAAAATACGATCCTCCGGCTAAGGCCGCTCGTTTGCGTAACCAAATTCATTCTTTCCAGATGGAGGACACCGAGAGCTTCTACGAGGCGTGGGAAAGGTTCAAAAATCTACTTGCGTTATGTCCAAACCACGGCCTACAAGACTGGGCGGTTGTTGAGAAGTTCTACAACGGAGTGACGTACGCAACTCAGAGTATGCTCGACACTGCTGCAGGAGGTAACCTTCTGACAACGAAGGATACGGATGAGTGCATTGCCTTGTTTAACGGTTTAGCCATGAGTGGATACCAGCGACCACCAGTTAAGAGTACCAAAACCGTCGATTCCCTATCACGCGGCATGCATTTGGTCGACACGAGCACCGTACTTGCGGTACAAGTTGAAGCGTTAGCAAAGATCGTGAAGGACTTGCAGGTGAAAAGTAAGTTATGCGAGATCTGTAGAGGGGGACACGATACCGTTCAATGCCGCGTAGGTTTCCAGGAGGAGGCAGTCGAATTCGTTAATAATCCAAACCGAAATCAACATTCTTTCAATTCTTATAATTCGGGGTGGAGAGGTAACCAAAATTCCAACTGGAGGAACGGAAATCAGTCCGGCTTCCAGCAATGTCAGAGCCTATTCCAGGATTCCGGTGAGGGACCGAGTAGTGGGGAGAAGAAGCCCACGTTAGAGGAGATGATGGCACAGCAGACATAGATGCTGTCACAACTCATGACTTGAGAGGACTCCCGTCACAAAGAAACTCAAGAGAAATTCCGGGAGCACGAGTCATTCATGAGAAATCAAGGAGCGTCAATTCAAAATCTTGAGCGTCAGATGGGAGAGATAGCAAGTCGTCTAAATGAAAGGTCGCCAGGTACACTTCCAAGTAACACTGAACAAAATCCGAAGGCGTTCGCAAAGGCTGTGACGACAAGGAGCGGTGCGGGGGCACGTAGCGAGCCCGTGATTCAAGAGGCGATGAGAGGAGTCGTTAACGAGCCTGCGGTAGATGTAGAGGAGCAGGTAGACGAGGAGATTCAGTTGGAATCTCCACCAGCCAAGGTGCATCAGAGGCACATTCCCGGAAGTTCAGCACAGGCCGAGAACCAACCATTACCCAGCACACCACCGAGAGTCTACAAACCTAGACTCCCATTTCCCGGGAGAGTCCGTAGGGATAGAGACGAGGAGCAAAACTCCAAATTTCTTGATCTTCTGAAGCAAATTCATCTTAATATTCCTTTCCTTGAGGCCCTTACGCAAATGCCCAAATACGCAAAGTTTCTTAAGGATATTCTTTCGAACAAAGAGAAGTTAGCCAAAGTCTCTTCCATTCCTCTGAGTGCTGGTTGCTCTGCAGTCTTGCAGAGAAAGTTACCAGAAAAGATGTTCGATCCTGGGAGTTTCACAATTCCCTGCATCTTGAGTGATAATACGGTCATCCATGCGCTGGCAGATCTTGGTGCGAGTATTAATCTCATGCCGTATTCCGTGTATCGCAAGTTGGGACTAGGCGAACCGAGGCCTACCCGTATGAGTATCCAGCTTGCTGATCGTTCTGTGAAATACCCCCGAGGGGTGGTCGAGAACATGCTTGTTCGTGTCGACAAGTTCATCTTCCCGGTGGACTTTGTCATCCTGGACATGAACGATGACGATAGTGTCCCACTCATCTTGGGCCGGCCATTCCTTGCCACTGCACAGGCATTGATCGATGTCTGCGAGGGTAAATTAATCTTAAGAGTTGGGGATGAGAACGTCACCTTCGACGTTCGACAGTCACTGAAACACCCCAAGTCTACTGATGACTCCTTATACTTCATTGATACCATCATGGAGCATGTCGGGGAGTTTTTCAGCGAAATTTGTGGAGGATCTGCCTCCGACACCCAGATTCTCGATAGGGAGATTCTGGAGATTGAAATGGTTGCCGTAACCAATCAGTCCTTAAATGACGACACCGAGTCGCATACCCCTGAATCTGGCGTGTCTGCTGAGATCGTACGAGACGATCCGATGGACCGACCTTCAGTCGAGAGTCCTCCTCTTTCCTTAGAGCTTAAGGATTTACCTTCCCACCTTGAGTATGCTTTTTTAGATGAAGAGAGGAAGCTTCCGGTTATCATTGCATCTGCGTTGACCGAGGTCGAGAAGGAGAAGTTGTTGAGGGTGCTACGAGAGCACAAGGAGGCTATTGCTTGGAAGATTATCAACATCAAGGGTATCAACTCTTCGTTCTGCACTCATAAAATCCTCATGGAGGAAATTTTCAAAACTGTCGTCCAGCCGCAACGGCGGCTTAATCCGGAAATGCAAGAGGTCGTAAAGAAGGAGATCATTAAACTCCTTGATGCGGGGATCATTTTCCCCATTTCTGATAGTGCTTTGGTGAGTCCAGTCCAAGTGGTTCCTAAAAAGGGTGGCATGACTGTCGTCACCAACGAGAGGAACGAGCTTATTCCCACGAGGACTGTGACGGGATGGCGAGTCTGCATTGACTATCGCCGATTGAATGATGCCACCAGGAAGGACCACTTTCCTCTCCCATTCATTGATCAGATGTTATAGCGTTTAGCAGGTCAGCAGTACTACTGTTTCCTAGTTGGTTTATCCGGGTACTTCCAGGTTCCGATAGCTCCCGACGACCAGGAGAAAACCACTTTCACCTGCCCTTACGGAACGTTTGCTTACAAACGTATGCCATTCGGACTTTGTAACACTCTGGCCACATTCCAGAGGTGTATGGTGGCCATTTTCCATGATATGATCGAGGACTCCATGGAGGTGTTCATGGACGATTTTTCCGTATTTGGGAGTTCCTTCGATCATTGTTTATCAAATCTCGAGAGGATGATGTCCCGCTGCGTTGACACCAACCTAGTCCTTATCTGGGAAAAATGTCATTTCATGGTTCGTGAGGGCATTGTTCTAGGTCATCGAATCTCAAGTGCGGGGATAGAGGTTGACCGGGCAAAGGTCGAGACCTTTTCTAATCTTCCCCCGCCTACGTCTGTGAGGTCAATTCGTAGTTTTCTAGGTCATGCCAGGTTCTACCGCCGGTTCATCAAAGATTTTTCTAAAATAGCGAGACCCATGACCAAACTCTTGTAGAAGGATGCTCCATTTATTTTTTCTGAGCAGTGTATCGAGGCGTTTGATCTTCTAAAAGACAAACTAGTTAACGCCCCAATCATGGTTGCTCCCGACTGGTCGTTACCATTCGAATTGATGTGTGACGCAAGCGACTTCGCAGTCGGAGCGGTTCTTGGACAACGGAAGGATAAACATTTCCATCCGATCTACTAGACGAGCCGGACCTTAAATGGCACACAGGAAAGCTACCACCACCGAAAAAGAGCTTTTAGCTGTGGTGTTCGCTTTCGACAAATTTAGGTCCTATCTAGTTTTGTCCAAAACGATTGTTTATACGGATAATGCCGCTATTAGATATCTTTTCAGCGAGCAGGATGCTAAGCCTCGTCTTATCCGATGGATCCTGTTGCTGCAAGAGTTTGATATAGAGATCCGTGATAAAAAGGGGGCCGAGAATGTGGTGGCTAATCATCTTTCACGACTAGAGGGAGTTGATTCAGGAGATTCGGGAGTTAGGATCGACGATCGTTTTCCGACGGGGAGTCTGATGTTCGTTACTGCAAAAGAGGAAGGTTTTCCATGGTTTGCTGATTTCGCGAACTATCTTGCTGACAGATACCTCCCAAAGATGCCTTACCAGCAAAAGAAGAAATTCTTTGCTGACATCAAATTTTACCTTTGGGACGATCCATATCTTTTCCGCATTGGTGCTGATCAGCTTATTAGAAGGTGTGTAGATGTCAAGGAAGGATGGCAAATTTTGAGCCATTGTCATGTGGGACCGACTGGAGGTCACCACGGTGTGAATTCTACGGCAAAGAAAGTCTTTGATTCTGGTTTTTACTGGCCGTCTATCTTTAAGGATGCTCACCTGTTCGTTATGAGTTGTGATCGTTGCCAGCGTGTCGGCAACATTTCTTCGCGAAACAAAATGCCCCAGAATGCCATTCAAGTTTGTGAGGTTTTTGATATTTGGGGTTTTGATTTCATGGGACCGTTTCCATCTTCGCGTGAAAACAAATACATACTCGTGGCCGTCGATTACGTGTCTAAGTGGGTTGAGGCCAAAGCTCTACCCACCAATAATGCCGAGTGGTAGTCCGTTTTCTAAAAAGTCTATTTGCTCGTTTTGGAGTCCCGAAAGCCTTGATCAGTGATCGAGGTACTCACTTTTGCAACTCGCAGATGGATAAGGCGTTGAAGCGTTATGGGGTCACCCATCGGCTTGCGACCGCCTACCACCCACAGACTAGTGGGCAAGTAGAAGTGAGTAATCGGGGAATCAAACGTATTCTCGAGAAAACGGTTGGTTCAAATCGTCGGGATTGGTCCGACAAATTAGATAACCATCTGTGGGCCTTCCGTACAGCCTACAAGACTCCGACTGGTTCCACACCATTTCGGATGATTTATGGGAAGGCCTGTCATCTTCCTGTTGAATTGGAACACCGCGCTTCATGGGCCCTTCAAAGGGTTAATCTTGATTTACCCGCCGCAGAGGGTAATCGTTTCCATCAATTACATGAATTAGAGGAGCTCCGGGATCACGCATATGCACAATCATTTCGATATAAGGAGCATACGAAGGAACTGCATGACAGGAAATTGAAGGGTAATAAGCAGTTTAAGTGTGGGGATAAGGTTTTACTGTATAACTCACGGTTGAGGTTATTCCCGGGAAAGTTGAAATCCCGATGGTCGGGACCGTTCACGGTCACTGAGGTTTTCCCGTACGACACGATTGAGATACAAGATCGAAGCGGGAAGTTTAAGGTGAACTGCCATAGATTAAAGCACTACATAGGAGAGCCGATAACTGATCAGACAGTCGAGGTGTTCTACCTTGACTCATTCACCGAGGAATAGGCGTGATGGATGCATCACTCAGGAGACAGCCCGAGTTGTAGAGTTTGTATTATGATTCTCTTTATTATCTGTTTTTATTTGTTTTATTTTTATTTATATTTATAAAAACATAAAAATACAAAAAAATAATTATTTAATAAAAATCAAAAAAAAATTATTAAAAAAAATTCAAAAACACAAAAATATGTTTATTTCTTATGTTTCTGTTTTCTGTTTTGTACGCCGTTACATGCGAGCGAGTTTGAGTTGTTACAGGTATTATTATGCGCATGGTAGCTCTGAAGGAGTTTTGGAACTGGTTCACCCGAGGTTGCGGCCGCGAATGAAATGCTATACGGTCGTTCGTTTGAGTCATACACAGCTGATGAAGAATTTGCATCTAAACCAGGGGAGTAACCCGTTCTCTATTTTAATTTCTGTTCTTTCAAGTCTTAATTTTATGCTTTACGTTTTATTTTTATTTTATTTCTTTTCCTTGTTCTCAACGAGGACGATTTCGTTATAAGTGTGGGGATGGAAATTTATTTTACTTAGTTGTAGAAAAAAAATATAATAATAAAAAAAATAAAAAATTTGAAAAATAAAAAGTTTTCACTTGTTTTTCGTTTTCGTACGTTGTTCAAGTTTGAGTGAAAAAAAATGTCCCTTGTTTTTAGTTTTTGTTGCATTAAAGTGGGAGATGATGATATTTATCGGAAATCAATTTTTCAAACTACTAATAATATGAGATAAATAAAAGAAAACGCACTTAACTTGGGATGTGTCGGTAGGCTCAGCCTTGAAAATGAAAGGGCAAATTTGATAAAACGGTTAAACGGAAATCTTTTGTGGGTAAAGCGTTTTGTCCGTGGAAAATAAGCAATGAAAGGTCGGGCCATACTCAAGCCTCAAATTTTGGTATGAAAAAGTGGAAATATCATGAGTTTTTAAAAATCTAAATACGTTATCATATGATGCTTGGGTAGGTTTAACGTTAGAGTATGCCGTGTAGCCTGTGATATAAATCTTAAAATGCTAGTTTAGTGTTTTACACCTCATCGTCGTATGGTTTTACAACCTTAAATCATGTATTGATGGGATGCTTCGGGTCCGGAGACCATGGGTCTATATGCAATCTATTTAGCTGGGTATTCACAATTCCTAAGTGGGGTTGTGTATATTTAAAATAAAGCCAAAGAGCAAACCCTTATAAGTCTATAAACATGATCACAAAAGTACAAAAGTACAAATACACTACAGACTTGATCATCCATGCTGTTAGCCATGTGGGGTCCCCTTGCTCACGTCTCATTACCATTAAGAAACGGGCCACAAGGGACACGCTACATGTAAGCCCTACAGATGAAATTTTGCATACTCACCTATGGTTATGGATTTGGGGTATTGCTTGATAACGGGGGTATGTCATGTTGTGGGGAGCACTAGCTATAAATAATTGAACCTTAATCGTATCTAATGGCTGCTTGGTAGACTTTGATGCTTAAGCTTAGGTGGATAAACAATACCCTTGATCGTCTTAACTATTCATGAATATTGAGCAACAAAGTTTTAATTCTGCTAATTTTGAGGTTTAAGTCAAGTTGGGGTGGTTTGGTCCGGTAAAAGCAGAAAATAAGCGGGTCTTAATTGTGTAAACAACTGAGTAATATTATTGTCGGATCTTATTTGTCTCGGTGAAGATTAAGGCATGGGTTTAGGTGGACAACAATATCGATGATCGCGGTTTTTGCGTTTTTCTGAGCTTTAAAATCTAACCTATATGTTTGATTTAACTTTGATTTTCCGATTCTGATCCAACTGCAGTCAAATCTTTTTCAGGGACGAAAAAGACTTAAGTGTGGGGATGTTTGATGTGTTGTAAAACACATTTACTTTCCGTATCATTTTTATCATGTTTTAATTGCTTTTTAGTTTAATTATTAAGTTTTATGGTTTGTTTATGCTTGATTTTACAAAGTTGATTGTTTACTTGTAGGTTATGAGGTTTGGTGGAAAAAGAGTTAAAATTGAAGAGTTTAGGGGCTTAATTGGTCAACTTTCAAACTTATAAGTCAAGGCCCGACCCAAGCCCACATCTTAGAAGCCTTTTATAATATTATATGAAGTTAATTATTAGAGAAATAAGCCATTAAGCCAGCCCTAAACCGGAAATCAAAAGAAAAAAAAACCTAAACCCTAACTTGGCAGATTCCGATCGGAATCACTGTAGCAGCGGCAGAAAAAAGAAAAAAACGGTTGTTGAGGCTGTTGTGGCGGCTGGAGAAGAAGGAGGACATCGGGGTGATCTTGTGCAGCTGCTAGGGACTTTATACATCATAAATCTCAATCATATATCTTAAGTAATCATCCTTAATCTTTGGGTTTTGTTCAAGAACCCTAATTTAGTTGAATTGGTCTTTTGCTTTGAATTGTTTTGCAATTGATTGATAGTTTAACTTGTGATTGATTGTTTTTGAATCTTGAATGAGTTTGATTATGTTTATGATGATGTTTATGATGTTTTTCTTAAGTATGCATGGCTGTCCAAAATCTATGAGTAGCTAAACTTGCTTGTTCTGCCTAGGATAGATGATTGTTGAGTAGTTTAGACTTGTTTAATGGATTGTTAATGTTCAAGACTTGAATTATTGATGTAAAGTTTAACTAAACCATAAATTAGATTGTGTGTGATGACTGTGTTTTATGTTTTATTACTTATAATCCTCTTGCATTAGTTAATTGAATTGGTTTTGATTAATTGATTGCTTGTTAGACTCTTGACTTGGTGTTTAGGGTTTATTTGCGGGGTGTACAACCGTAGGGATAAGTGGGTAATATAAATCATCTAAAATCAGTTAAAATACACCTTCTTTGAGACCGAGAGGTGATAAGAAGTAATATTGTCTCGTTGCTTTTACTTGTTAGAATTAAGACCGCGCGAGAGCGGGTTTTTGTCTTGTCAAGTTTGAGTGTTTATGTGCAATTAGTTGGTTTAATTTGGGTTAAGTTAAATTGTTCCTCTATCCTTGGTGACATAGTAATTGTCTCCATTAGGATAGTGTGTCGATGAGACCGAGAGGAGAGTCGTCATTTGAACACGTTAATAATTGTTTTTCCGGTTTATTCTTTAAAATCAATTAAAATAAGTTGGAGTTTGTTAGAGAGACTGAGAGGTAATTTGACTTTCTTAAACAAGTTTTAGTTTACATCTTACCCTCCTCAGACCCTACCATAGCATTGCTATTGGTGGGATATACTGAGTACGATGATGATGATGATGAAACAAGTTTTAGTTGTGTTATCTTTTATAACCGGTGTCGTGAATATTTTCAATCCATTGTCTTGTTATTTCTATCAACATGATTCATTCCTAGGTAGACATCTTTATTCATTGAATTTAAACCATAATTTTCAAAGTTTTGTCAAAAGTTTTCATTCAGTTAAGTTAAGTATTTAAATTAAATTCTAAAATAAATCAATTAAAGTCTTGGTTAGAGTTTAGTGATTATAAACGTTTTCACGTGTCTTCGAGTTCGATATCCGGACTTTCCTCATCTGTGCTATACGCGATCGGTACACTTGCCGTTTGTGTGAACTAGGATAGATTGTTTGGTTTTTAAAGCTTAGTTGCGACTTGTGTTTTATTTATATATATATTTTTTCGCACATCAGGTCTAATTCCATTGTCAGGCTTCAACAGGGGGGTCAACGGTGCCGAACTCCGCTAGAACTTTAGGACAAAGCCCCCCAAGCCACAAGTTGACAACATAAGTGATGGCCTTTAGAAGCCCGGAGGCGGTTAGAGACCCCTGGCCACAGAAAGCGTCTAAAATATGTTGGGCCCGCAAACCATCCCTCCCACAAGATGTACCTTTCCGGAAGGTTTTAATACATTCCAACACACACTCACCGTCCACCTGCAAGGTTGGTTCCGATGGCACGGCGGAGGGCGAGGTCGGCGGGTCCACCACAGGGTGTTTATCTATCAAGGCTCTCAAGGTATCCCCCCAGCAGGCGCGACCCCGGACGAACACAGTACTTTGACTGCCGCTGTGTAATGGCCATTCGCTACCTTCCGGAGGCACTGCTTAATACTGCCCACTCCCTCTTCTTTAACTTGGCCATCCCACATCACAGGGAGTTCAAGGAGGGGTTGTTAGTGCACGGTTTTGCGTCTTGAGTCTTTGTAATTATCGTTAACATTTTTGTTTAATATTTAATGTAATAATTTGTTTAATTATTATCTAGTTCGTTATGTATATAGTCTAGTTCGCTAGGGGATGTTAGCGAACTAAGACTTAACCTTATTCCATCCTGATTCGTTAGGGGATGTTAACGAATCAGGGGGTGTTTCGCTTATTTAATGTTTGTAACGAAGTAGGTTCTGGTTCGCTAGGGGATGTTAGCGAACCAGACCTGTCTTCTATTTATAGTGAACCCTGTTCACTCTTAAGTTAAGTTTTGGATAGTTAATTATCGAATTGCTGTCAAAATACTCTCTCGATCTTCAATCTTAATATTATACCAACTACTATTATAAACATACTGATAATATATATATACACACATATAGCACTGAATCAAAGTTAATTATGAGCTAGATCTATTGATTAAGGTATCAATCGTATTAACACAGATCCGAGATCTGTTATAGTTATAGATTGATTTCCGAGTTCCAACAAGTGGTATCAGAGCAAACTAACCATATCTATGAGGCCTCCTCCTCCTAGTGATTTCTCATTTATGAGAATTACAAGGCCTGAAGGTCCAATCCAACCAATTCATCCATCCTTGTATGCTATGCCACCACATCGTCAGACAGAAATGCTTTTAAATCTTCTCCATTTGTATGAGAACCAGATGAATGCTGATCGGTTAAATCAAGAACGTCTCATGGAGAATCAGAAGAAACTAGTCAGCTATGTTTCTTTCTGTTAAAAGGAAACAAAGGCCCTACGTGAGATTGTTGAGTCTCAGGGGGTGAAGATTAAAGAGCAAGAGGATCTGATTCTTCAATTAACTTGCAAAGATGATGCTTTGAAAAAGATCAAGAATAATGAGGAAGATTCTGATGATGATGGGACTGGTGCTGGTGGTGAGATTAAACAAGCTCAAGACCCTGCATCTGGTGCGGGTACGAGTTCTGTTGACGATTCAGAGAAACAGATTATTGTGTATCGTGATTATTCGGCTGCTAAACCAATAGAGATGATTGAAGCCGACACGGTAATATTTATGGATGGATCGGGGGTGATTAGAAGCATGGTGAACAAGGATGAGAGAGAGGAGGGTGAGTTTGTCGACAGGTCTCTGACACGAGAGCAGATTTCCATACTGCTTGGGTTGAATGACGAACAGTTGACCATGTTAGAAACAGAACTTGATGTCGAAATGGTGAATGAGGAAGGAGTTGAGGATGATCTGTCTAGTCAAATGAACACAGATTTATTTACGAAGATGAGGATGTTGAGATGGAAGACGTCACAGCTGAGGAGTATCCTGACCTGTATCAATACACGAACGTTGATCAAGGTGCTCCGGTTTTTAATGAACAAACTTTTAAAGCAGCTGAGGATAATTTAAAGAAGATGTCGAAGGGAAAGAAAGTTGTGGATACTCGGTTTGACCCAATTGTTGATCCAACTGATGAAGATATTGATAAGTGGTTCAGATTTAAAGCTGCGGGTAAGATTATCAAGGCGTATCGATTTGTTGATCAAGAACGGAAAGACACAGCAGCTGCATGGGTCAAAGAGAATCAAGTAACTACCTTCAAGACTGTACCCAAGGTTCATGGTGACATAGTCTCATGGTTATATGATTCCGAGCTTAAGGTATGTATAGTGAAATGGGAGAAGGGAGTTCAGTACTACGAGAGGATGATGGATGTTCTTACACTACCCGCGTTGGGATGTTCGTACCCTCGCGAGACGTCCATTTATCAATCGTGGTGGCATCCGGACAGCTGAGTGGTTTCATCAACACTCGCTGTTCGAAGTTAATCATGGGTTCAAGTTCTTCAAGCCCCAGGTCCCGAGACGTAAACACATTGATGAGATTGATCCAAAGACTGGTGGAAGAAACTTGTGCTTAAGGTTAAACCGCCGAAGACGATGAAGAGAGTGCCGGTGAAGACGATGCTCCAACAAATGCATCTCTCTTTCAACCGATGGTACTATGACAATCGTACGGGCGAGGCCGTCATTGTTCTTGGTCGAGGATTGGAGACTGAACTGATCAAAATAATCGACCCGATGTGGTTGGTTAATTTATCTGAAACAAACAATGATGTGCTATACAGGAAGAAGATTTTGATTGAGCGCCGTGAAGATTACGACCTGGCTATGCAATTCCAACGCGTTGTGCGTGTTTGTCACGAAAATGGAATTCATAGTTGCAGAGACTGGCAGTCCAAACGCTTCAAGTAACTTAAAGACAAAGAGCTCAAGACGAGGGGGTGTCTGTTAGTGCACGGTTTTGCGTCTTGAGTCTTTGTAATTATCGTTAACATTTTTGTTTAATATTTAATGTAATAATTTGTTTAATTATTATCTAGTTCGTTATGTATATAGTCTAGTTCGCTAGGGGATGTTAGCGAACTAAGACTTAACCTTATTCCCTCCTGATTCGTTAGGGGATGTTAACGATCAGGGGGTGTTTCGCTTATTTAATGTTTGTAACGAAGTAGGTTCTGGTTCGCTAGGGGATGTTAGCGAACCAGACCTGTCTTCTATTTATAGTGAACCCTGTTCACTCTTAAGTTAAGTTTTGGAGAGTTAATTATCGAATTGCTGTCAAAATACTCTCTCGATCTTCAATCTTAATATTATACCAACTACTATTATAAACATACTGATAATATATATATATACACACATATAACACTGAATCAAAGTTAATTATGAGCTAGATCTATTGATTAAGGTATCAATCGTATTAACACAGATCCGATATCTGTTATAGTTATAGATTGATTTCCGAGTTCCAACATGGGTAGCACCAACTCTTCTAAACCTGCCTCTTCTTTCCAAACAGCCAAAGGTATTTAAGAAAAAAAATTATTAAATAAGTGGTGTTGTTTATCTATTTAATAAAATATATATATATATATATATATATATATATATATATATATATATATATATATATTGTTAACCAGTATGAGAGCCCGTGCGTTGCGGCAGGACACAACAGGAGTTTGATTGATAGTTGTTCGGTTTTTTATGGGACTTGCATTTGCCGTAGTTAAATTTATATTCGACACAATTTACGATACCAAAAATATTAAATTTATATATCATTAGCAAAAAAATAAATTAAACACAGTTATGTATTTAAGCTTTTTTTTAAATCAACAAACGTGACTGATGTAGTTGACGTGAGAAATGCATTTATACAAGATTGTATTTGATAAATCAAGATACCAAAGATGTTCATGTTTTGGGTCAATCCAACTATGATCCGTATAAAAGGCTGTCCTTTGACTAATGACTCAATCTTAGCTGCCGTAGTTAAATTTATATTCGACACAATTTACGATACCAAAAATATTAAATTTATATATCATTAGCAAAAAATAAATTAAACACAGTTATGTATTTAAGCTTTTTGAGGTATTTGACGTGAGAAATGCATTTATACAAGATTTTATTGATAAATCAAGATACCAAAGATGTTCATGTTTTGGGTCAATCCAACTATGATCCGTATAAAAGGCTGTCCTTTGACTAATGACTCAATCTTAGCTCGGTTAGTCTTTCTTCCAACCACAATATTTCTTCATTCTTGTAAAAAAAACTTGTATGAACACTCAGAAATGTAAAAAAATAATATGAAATCTAAATATGTTGCAATCATCAAACAAGAACCATTGTTTTCACCTTTTAAAACTGATTTGGAAAGTTTGGCTTAATGATTTCTATGAGGTCAAACTACAAAGAGTAATTTAATCAAAACCTTTTAAATTACCGGAAATGTTCTTGGTTATCAATGTAGCAGCCAACAACTAAATATGTGCAGCCAATTTTCAGTTTTGCACTTTGACCATATTAGGCTTGGATTTAATATGTTGTTTATATTCGTTTAGGCATGATCTTTTATGCCTGTTTCTAGTTATCTTGTTTTTCTTTATTAAGTTTGTTCTTTTCTCCTTATATAATTTGCCATGGTACAAGGCACATCAGGCAAAATAAAACTAATAAAAATTGTTTACAAACTACCTAATCATTATAGACAAAGAAACTGCTTGTAACAACTTCTACAATTTTGGACGACCACTTACACCCGTACAAGAAAATTTCCACTGATCCATTTGAGGGGGTATGTTTGGCCTATACTTATCACTAACAAGTCAAACAAAAATAAAGCCAAACAAAAAACGGGAACGTCACCCATCGCCATTTTTATTATACATACATCATAATCATTATTGACAAACACCTATTGAAATACGTTCAAACTTATAAATGAATATCGATTTCTTGACTCTCAGCGTTATGTACGTCTGCAACTACAAAACACATTTTATTTTTATTGAACAATACTTTCATTAATTAAATTAAACAAAATACCTTTGACGAACAACGAAGAGGTTGATTGCAAATATGTTCATGACATTAAATTCAATACTGGTACATGACCTCAAGATTATTGAGCGTAGAAAGTAGTTTGCTGTATTATAAATGACCAAAATTGAGGTGAGTATCATCTTCAATGGTAACCTGCAAATATGTTCACTGGTTGATTGTGAACTATATTTTTAATTAAATAAATAAAGAATAATTATCAATGTAGCACCTAGTTCACAAATTACTTACGCATGGACTGGTTTTTTTTAAGAGAGTAACATGTCTTATGTTAAAAAATATATCATAAATATATAAACACATAAATTTAATATTAGTTACCTGCCATCCAAAAGGATAGATCCTTAAAAGTTCAAACTTCCTCGTTTTGCAAATGATAAACGCATTACAATACCCAAAATATCCATCTGATCCTCATAACTA